>NW_027219885.1:0-44554 GCF_027580195.1 Bos mutus | reverse complement strand
CAATCACGTGATCAGTCTATGATCAGCCACGCCATCAGTGCATGTGCAGTCACGGGATCAGTGTATGATCAGCCACGAGATCACTGTATGATAGCCAAGTGATCAATGAATGATAGCTACGTGATCAGTGCATGCTCAGTCACATGATCAGTGCATTTTCAGCCACGTGATCAGTGCATGATAGCCATGTGATCATTGCCTACAGTTACATGATCAGTGCATGTGCAGTCACGTGATCAGTGCATGATACCCACGTGATCAGCACATGATCAATAACATGATCAGCAACATTTAGACACGTGATCACTGTATGCTCAGTCACGTGATCAGTTCCTGATCAGCCAAGTGATCAGTGTATGATCATCCTCGAGATCAGTGCATGGGCAGTGAAATGATCAACCCAGGATAGTCACGTGATCAATGCATGATCAGTCACGTCTTCAGTGCATGATCAGTCATGTGATCAGTGCATGATCAGCTAGGTGATCAGTGCATGATAGCCAGGTGATCAGTGCATGATCAGTCACGTGTTCAATGTATGATCAGCCACGTGATCAGTGCATGATATCCACGTGATCAGTGCATGATCAGTCACGTGATCAGTGTATGATCAATGACGTGATCAATGCATGATAGCCACCAGATCAGATCAGTGCATCATCATGCATGATAGCTACGTGATCAGTGCATGATCAGCCACGTGATCAGTGCAAGATCACCACGGGATCAGTGCATGATTAGTTACGTGACCAATGTATGATTAGCCACGTGATCAGTGCATGATAGCCACGTGATCAGTGCATGATCAGTCACGTGATCAGGCATGTGCAGTCACTTGATCAGTGCATGATAGCTACGCGATCAGTGCATAATCAGTCACGTGATCAGTGCATGATCAGCCACGTGATCAGTGCATGATAGCCACGTAATCAGTGCATGAACAGGTACGTGATCAGTTCATGCGCAGTCACGTGATCAGTGCATGATAGCCACGTGATCAGTGCATGATCAGCCACGTGATCAGTGCATGATCAGCCACGTGATCAGTGCATGATCAGCCACGTGATCAGTGCATGATCAGCCACGTGATCAGTGCATGATCAGCCACGTGATCAGTGCATGATCAGCCACGTGATCAGTGCATGATCAGCCACGTGATCAGTGCATGATCAGCCACGTGATCAGTGCATGATCAGCCACGTGATCAGTGCATGATCAGCCACGTGATCAGTGCATGATCAGCCACGTGATCAGTGCATGATCAGTCACGTGATCAGTGCATGATCAGCCACGATCAGTGCATGATCAGCCACGTGATCAGTGTGATCAGTGATCAGCCACGTGATCAGTGCATGATCAGCCACGTGATCAGTGCATGATCAGCCACGTGATCAGTGCATGATCAGCCACGTGATCAGTGCATGATCAGCCACGTGATCAGTGCATGATCAGTCACGTGATCAGTGCATGATCAGCCACGTGATCAGTGCATGATCAGCCACGTGATCAGTGCATGATCAGCCACGTGATCAGTGCATGATCAGCCACGTGATCAGTGCATGATCAGCACGTGATCAGTGCATGATCAGCCACGTGATCAGTGCATGATCAGCCACGTGATCAGTGCATGATCAGCCACGCGATCAGTGCATGATCAGCCACGTGATCAGTGCATGATCAGCCACGTGATCAGTGCATGATCAGTCACGTGATCAGTGCATGATCAGCCACGTGATCAGTGCATGATCAGCCACGTGATCAGTGCATGATCAGCCACGTGATCAGTGCATGATCAGCCACGTGATCAGTGCATGATCAGCCACGTGATCAGTGCATGATCAGCCACGTGATCAGTGCATGATCAGCCACGTGATCAGTGCATGATCAGCCACGTGATCAGTGCATGATCAGCCACGTGATCAGTGCATGATCAGCCACGTGATCAGTGCATGATCAGCCACGTGATCAGTGCATGATCAGCCACGTGATCAGTGCATGATCAGCCACGTGATCAGTGCATGATCAGCCACGTGATCAGTGCATGATCAGCCACGTGATCAGTGCATGATCAGCCACGTGATCAGTGCATGATCAGCCACGTGATCAGTGCATGATCAGCCACGTGATCAGTGCATGATCAGCCACGTGATCAGTGCATGATCAGCCACGTGATCAGTGCATGATCAGCCACGTGATCAGTGCATGATCAGCCACGTGATCAGTGCATGATCAGCCACGTGATCAGTGCATGATCAGTCACGTGATCAGTGCATGATCAGCCACGTGATCAGTGCATGATCAGCCACGTGATCAGTGCATGATCAGCCACGTGATCAGTGCATGATCAGCCACGTGATCATGATCAGATCAGTCACAGTCACGATCAGTGCATGATCAGCCACGTGATCAGTGCATGATCAGTCACGTGATCAGTGCATGATCAGCACGTGATCAGTGATCAGCCACGCAGTGATCAGCCACGTGATCAGTGCATGATCAGCCACGTGATCAGTGCATGATCAGCCACGTGATCAGTGCATGATCAGCCACGTGATCAGTGCATGATCAGCCACGTGATCAGTGCATGATCAGCCACGTGATCAGTGCATGATCAGTCACGTGATCAGTGCATGATCAGCCACGTGATCAGTGCATGATCAGCCACGTGATCAGTGCATGATCAGCCACGTGATCAGTGCATGATCAGCCACGTGATCAGTGCATGATCAGCCACGTGATCAGTGCATGATCAGCCACGTGATCAGTGCATGATCAGCCACGTGATCAGTGCATGATCAGCCACGTGATCAGTGCATGATCAGCCACGTGATCAGTGCACGTGATCAGTGCATGATCAGCCACGTGATCAGATCAGCATGATCAGTGCATGATCAGCCACGCGTGATCAGCATGATCAGTCACGATCAGTGCATGATCAGCCACGTGATCAGTGCATGATCAGCCACGCGATCAGTGCATGATCAGTCATCAGCCACGGATCAGCATGATCAGCCACGTGATCAGTGCATGATCAGCCACGTGATCAGTGCATGATCAGCCACGTGATCAGTGCATGATCAGCCACGTGATCAGTGCATGATCAGCCACGTGATCAGTGCATGATCAGCCACGTGATCAGTGCATGATCAGCCACGTGATCAGTGCATGATCAGCCACGTGATCAGTGCATGATCAGCCACGTGATCAGTGCATGATCAGCCACGTGATCAGTGCATGATCAGCCACGTGATCAGTGCATGATCAGCCACGTGATCAGTGCATCAGATCAGCCACGTGATCAGATCAGTGCATGATCAGCCACGTGATCAGTGCATGATCAGCCACGTGATCAGTGCATGATCAGCCACGTGATCAGTGCATGATCAGCCACGTGATCAGTGCATGATCAGCCACGTGATCAGTGCATGATCAGCCACGTGATCAGCATGATCAGCCACGTGATCAGTGCATGATCAGTCACGTGATCATAGTATGATCAGCCACGTGTTCAGTGCATGTTAGACACGTGAACAGTGCCTGATCAGTCACGTGATCAGTGCATGCGCAGGCCCGTGATCAGTATGATCAGCCACGTGATCAGTGCATGATAGCAACCTAGTCAGTGCATGATCAGCCACGTGATCAGTGTACGATCAGACACATCATCACTGCATGATCAGCCACGTGATCAGTGTATGATCAGCCACGTGATCACTGCATGATCAGCCACGTGATCAGTGTATGATTAGCCACGTGATCATTGCATGATCGGCAATGTGATTAGTTCATGATCAGCCACGTGATCATTGTATGATCAGTAACGTGATCAGTGCATGATCAGCCACATGAACACTGAAATATCAGCCAAGTGATCAGTGCATGATCAGCATGATCAGTGCACGATGAGTCACGTGATCAGTGTGATCAGCCACGTGATCAGTGCATGATCAGCCACGTGATCAGTGCATGATCAGCCACGTGATCAGTGCATGATCAGCCACGTGATCAGTGTATGATCAGCCACGTGATCAGTGCATGATCACGCCACGTGATCAGATCAGTGCATGATCAGGCACGTGATCAGTGCATGATCAGCCACGTGATCAGTGCATGATCAGCCACGTGATCAGTGCATGATCAGCCACGTGATCAGTGCATGATCAGCCACGTGATCAGTGCATGATCAGCCACGTGATCAGTGCATGATCAGCCACGTGATCAGTGCATGATCAGCCACGTGATCAGTGCATGATCAGCCACGTGATCAGTGCATGATCAGTCACGTGATCAGTGCATGATCAGCCACGTGATCAGTGCATGATCAGCCACGTGATCAGTGCATGATCAGCCACGTGATCAGTGCATGATCAGCCACGTGATCAGTGCATGATCAGCCACGTGATCAGTGCATGATCAGCCACGTGATCAGTGCATGATCAGCCACGTGATCAGTGCATGATCAGTCACGCGATCAGTGCATGATCAGCCACGTGATCAGTGCATGATCAGCCACGTGATCAGTGCATGATCAGCCACGTGATCAGTGCATGATCAGCCACGTGATCAGTGCATGATCAGCCACGTGATCAGTGCATGATCAGTCACGATCAGTGCATGATCAGCCACGTGATCAGTGCATGATCAGCCACGTGATCAGTGCATGATCAGTCACGTGATCAGTGCATGATCAGCCACGTGATCAGTGCATGATCAGCCACGTGATCAGTGCATGATCAGCCACGTGATCAGTGTATGATCAGCCACGTGATCAGTGCATGATCAGTCACGTGATCAGTGCATGATCAGCCACGTGATCAGTGCATGATCAGTCACGTGATCAGTGCATGATCAGCCACGTGATCAGTGATCAGTGCATGATCAGCCACGTGATCAGTGCATGATCAGCCACGTGATCAGTGCATGATCAGCCACGTGATCAGTGCATGATCAGCCACGTGATCAGTGCATGATCAGCCACGTGATCAGTGCATGATCAGCCACGTGATCAGTGCATGATCAGCCACGTGATCAGTGCATGATCAGCCACGTGATCAGTGCATGATCAGCCACGTGATCAGTGCATGATCAGCCACGTGATCAGTGCATGATCAGCCACGTGATCAGTGCATGATCAGTCACGTGATCAGTGCATGATCAGCCACGTGATCAGTGCATGATCAGCCACGTGATCAGTGCATGATCAGCCACATGATCATGATCAGCGTGATCAGTGCATGATCAGCCACGTGATCAGTGCATGATCAGCCACGTGATCAGTGCATGATCAGCCACGTGATCAGTGCATGATCAGCCACGTGATCAGTGCATGATCAGTCACGTGATCAGTGCATGATCAGCCACGTGATCAGTGCATGATCAGCCACGTGATCAGTGCATGATCAGTCACGTGATCAGTGCATGATCAGCACGTGATCAGTGCATGATCAGCCACGTGATCAGTGCATGATCAGCCACGTGATCAGTGCATGATCAGCCACGTGATCAGTGCATGATCAGCCACGTGATCAGTGCATGATCAGCCACGATCAGTGCATGATCAGCCACGTGATCAGTGCATGATCAGCCACGTGATCAGTGCATGATCAGCCACGTGATCAGTGCATGATCAGCCACGTGATCAGTGCATGATCAGCCACGTGATCAGTGCATGATCAGCCACGTGATCAGTGCATGATCAGCACGATCAGCCACGTGATCAGCCAGATCAGTGCATGATCAGTCACGTGATCAGTGCATGATCAGCCACGTGATCAGTGCATGATCAGCCACGTGATCAGTGCATGATCAGCCACGTGATCAGTGCATGATCAGCCACGTGATCAGTGCATGATCAGCCACGTGATCAGTGCATGATCAGCCACGTGATCAGTGCATGATCAGCATGATCAGTGCATGATCAGACGCGATCAGTGTGCATGATCAGCCACGTGATCAGTGCATGATCAGCCACGTGATCAGTGCATGATCAGCCACGTGATCAGTGCATGATCAGCCACGTGATCAGTGCATGATCAGCCACGTGATCAGTGCATGATCAGCCACGTGATCAGTGCATGATCAGCCACGTGATCAGTGCATGATCAGCCACGTGATCAGTGCATGATCAGCCACGTGATCAGTGCATGATCAGCCACGTGATCAGTGCATGATCAGCCACGTGATCAGTGCATGATCAGCACGTGATCAGTGCATGATCAGCCACGTGATCAGTGCATGATCAGCCACGTGATCAGTGCATGATCAGCCACGTGATCAGTGCATGATCAGCCACGTGATCAGTGCATGATCAGCCACGTGATCAGTGCATGATCAGCCACGTGATCAGTGCATGATCAGCCACGTGATCAGTGCATGATCAGCCACGTGATCAGTGCATGATCAGCCACGTGATCAGTGCATGATCAGCCACGTGATCAGTGCATGATCAGCCACGTGATCAGTGCATGATCAGCCACGTGATCAGTGCATGATCAGCCACGTGATCAGTGCATGATCAGCCACGCGATCAGTGCATGATCAGCCACGTGATCAGTGCATGATCAGTCACGTGATCAGTGCATGATCAGCCACGTCAGTGATCAGTCAGTGATCAGTGATCAGCCACGTGATCAGTGCATGATCAGCCACGTGATCAGTGCATGATCAGTCACGTGATCAGTGCATGATCAGCCACGTGATCAGTGCATGATCAGCCACGCGATCAGTGCATGATCAGCCACGTGATCAGTGCATGATCAGCCACGTGATCAGTGCATGATCAGCCACGATCAGTGCATGATCAGCCACGTGATCAGTGCATGATCAGCCACGTGATCAGTGCATGATCAGCCACGTGATCAGTGCATGATCAGTCACGTGATCAGTGCATGATCAGCCACGGATCAGTCAGTGCATGATCAGTGCATGATCAGCACGTGATCATGATGATCAGCCACGTGATCAGTGCATGATCAGCCACGTGATCAGTGCATGATCAGCCACGTGATCAGTGCATGATCAGCCACGTGATCAGTGCATGATCAGCCACGTGATCAGTGCATGATCAGCCACGTGATCAGTGCATGATCAGCCACGTGATCAGTGCATGATCAGCACGTGATCAGTGTGCATGATCAGCCACGTGATCAGTGCATCAGCCACGTGATCAGCCACGTGATCAGTGCATGAATCAGCACGTGATCAGTGCATGATCAGCCACGTGATCAGTGCATGATCAGCCACGTGATCAGTGCATGATCAGCCACGTGATCAGTGCATGATCAGCCACGTGATCAGTGCATGATCAGCCACGTGATCAGTGCATGATCAGTCACGTGATCAGTGCATGATCAGCCACGTGATCAGTGCATGATCAGCCACGTGATCAGTGCATGATCAGCCACGTGATCAGTGCATGATCAGCCACGTGATCAGTGCATGATCAGCAGTGCATCAGTCAGTGCATGATCAGCCACGTGATCAGTGCATGATCAGCCACGTGATCAGTGCATGATCAGCCACGTGATCAGTGCATGATCAGCCACGTGATCAGTGCATGATCAGCCACGTGATCAGTGCATGATCAGCCACGTGATCAGTGCATGATCAGCCACGTGATCAGTGCATGATCAGCCACGTGATCAGTGCATGATCAGCCACGTGATCAGTGCATGATCAGCCACACGATCAGTGCATGATCAGCCACGTGATCAGTGCATGATCAGCCACGTGATCAGTGTATGATCAGTCACGCGATCAGTGCATGATCAGCCACGTGATCAGTGCATGATCAGCCACGTGATCAGTGCATGATCAGCCACGTGATCAGTGCATGATCAGCCACGTGATCAGTGCATGATCAGCCACGTGATCAGTGCATGATCAGCCACGTGATCAGTGCATGATCAGCCACGATCATCAGTGCATGATCAGCCACGTGATCAGTGCATGATCAGTCACGTGATCAGTGCATGATCAGCCACGTGATCAGTGCATGATCAGCCACGTGATCAGTGCATGATCAGCCACGTGATCAGTGTGCATGATCAGCCACGATCAGTGCATGATCAGCCACGTGATCAGTGCATGATCAGCCACGTGATCAGTGCATGATCAGCCACGTGATCAGTGCATGATCAGCCACGTGATCAGTGCATGATCAGCCACGTGATCAGTGCATGATCAGCCACGTGATCAGTGCATGATCAGCCACGTGATCAGTGCATGATCAGCCACGTGATCAGTGCATGATCAGTCACGTGATCAGTGCATGATCAGCCACGTGATCAGTGCATGATCAGCCACGTGATCAGTGCATGATCAGCCACGTGATCAGTGCATGATCACGTGATCAGTGCATGATCAGTGTGATCAGTGCGATCAGTCACGTGATCAGTGCATGATCAGCCACGTGATCAGTGATCAGTGCATGATCAGCCACGTGATCAGTGCATGATCAGCCACGTGATCAGTGCATGATCAGCCACGTGATCAGTGCATGATCAGCCACGTGATCAGTGCATGATCAGCCACGTGATCAGTGCATGATCAGCCACGTGATCAGTGTATGCAGATCAGTCACGTGATCAGTGCATGATCAGCCACGTGATCAGTGCATGATCAGTCACGTGATCAGTGCATGATCAGCCACGTGATCAGTGCATGATCAGCCACGTGATCAGTGCATGATCAGTCACGTGATCAGTGCATGATCAGCCACGTGATCAGTGCATGATCAGTCACGTGATCAGTGCATGATCAGCCACGTGATCAGTGCATGATCAGCCACGTGATCAGATCAGCCACGTGATCAGTGCATGATCAGCCACGTGATCAGTGCATGATCAGCACGTGATCAGTGCATGATCAGTCACGTGATCAGTGCATGATCAGCCACGTGATCAGTGCATGATCAGCCACGTGATCAGTGCATGATCAGCCACGTGATCAGTGCATGATCAGCCACGTGATCAGTGCATGATCAGCCACGTGATCAGTGCATGATCAGCCACGTGATCAGTGCATGATCAGCCACGTGATCAGTGCATGATCAGCCACGTGATCAGTGCATGATCAGCCACGTGATCAGTGCATGATCAGCCACGTGATCAGTGCATGATCAGTCACGTGATCAGTGCATGATCAGATCAGTGCATGATCAGCCATCATCAGTGCATGATCAGCCACGTGATCAGTGCATGATCAGCCACGTGATCAGTGCATGATCAGTCACGTGATCAGTGCATGATCAGCTTCGTGATCAGTGCATGATCAGCCACGTGATCAGTGCATGATCAGGCACGTGTTCAGTGCATTATCAGTAATGTGATCAGTGTATGATCAGACACGTGATGAGTGCATGAACAGCCTCATGATCAGTGCATGATAGCCACATGATCAGTGCATGATCAGCCACGTGATCAGTGCATGATCAGCCACGATCAGTGCAGTGCATGATCAGCCACGTGATCAGTGCATGATCAGCCACGTGATCAGTGCATGATCAGCCACGTGATCAGTGCATGATCAGCCACGTGATCAGTGCATGATCAGTCACGTGATCAGTGCATGATCAGTCACGTGATCAGTGCATGATCAGCCACGTGATCAGTGCATGATCAGCCACGTGATCAGTGCATGATCAGCCACGTGATCAGTGCCACGTAATCAGTGCATGATAGCCACATGATCAGTGCATGATCAGTCACGTGATCAGTGCATGATCAGCCACGTGATCAGTGCATGATCAGCCACGTGATCAGTGCATGATCAGGCAGGTGATGAGTGCATGATCAGGCACGTGATCAGTGCATGATCAGTCACGTGATCAGTGTATGATCAGCCCACGTGATCAGTGCATGCATCAGTCACGTGATCAGTGTATGATCAGCCACGTGATCAGTGCATGATCAGCCACGTGATCAGTGTATGATCAGTCACGTGATCAGTGCATGATCAGCCACGTGATCAGTGCAAGATCAGCCACGTGATCAGTGCATGCACAGTCACGTGATCAGTGCATGATCAGCCACGTGATCAGTGCATGATCAGCCACACGTGATCAGTGTATGATCAGGCACGTGTTCAGTGTGCGATCAGCTTCGTGATCAGTGTATGATCAGCCACGTGATCAGTGCATGATCAGCACGTGACAGTGCATTATCAGCCACGTGATCAGTGTATGATCAGACACGTGATGAGTGCATGAACAGCCGATCAGTGCATGATCAGTCATCAGTGATCAGCCACGTGATCAGTGCATGATCAGCCACGTGATCAGTGCATGATCAGTCACGTGTGATCAGTGCATGATCAGCCACGTGATCAGTGCATGATCAGCCACGTCACGATCAGTGCATGATCAGTCACGTGATCAGTGTATGATCAGCCACGTGATCAGTGCATGATCAGTCACGTGATCAGTGATCAGCCACGTGATCAGGTGCATGATCAGTGCATGATCAGCCACGTGATCAGTGCATGATCAGCCACGCGTTCAGTGCATGATCAGCCACGTGATCAGTGCATGATCAGCCACGTCATCAGTGCATGATCAGCATGATCAGTGCATGATAGTCACGCGATCAGTGCATGATCAGCCACGTGATCAGTGCATGATCAGCCACGGATCAGTGTATGATCAGTCACGTGATCAGTGCATGATCAGCCATGTGATCAGTGCATGATCAGCACGTGATCAGTGTATGATCAGCCACGTGATCAGTGCATGATCAGTCACGTCATCAGTGCATGATCAGTCACGTGATCAGTGCATGATAGTCACGTGATCAGGCATGATCAGTCACGTGATCAGTGCATGATCAGCCACGCGATCAGTGCATGATCAGCTACGTGATCAGTGCCGATCAGGCACGCGTCAGTGCATGACAGTCAGTGATCAGTGAATGATCACCCACGCGATCAGTGCATGATGAGTCACGCGATCACTGCATGATCAGCCACGTGATCAGTGCATGATGAGTCACGATCAGTTCCTAATCAGAGGGATCAGTGCCTGATCAGCCACGTGCATCAGTGAATGATCAACAGCCATGATCAGCACGATCAGTGCATGATCAGGCACGAAAAGTGCATGATCAAATACGCGATAGCCACGTGTGCATGATCAGCCACGCTATCAGTGCATGATCAATCAGGGGATCAGAGCATGATCAGGCACATGATCAGTTCATGATCCGGCAGCAGATCAGTGCATGATCAGTCACATGATCAGTGCATGATCAGCCACGATGATCAGTGAATAATCGCCACGCGATCAGGCATGATCAGCCATGTCTGCAGTGCATGATGAGCCATGGGATCAGTGTATGATAGTGACGATCAGTGCATAAACAGCCACGTCATCACCTGCGCAGCCACGTGAACAGTGGATGATCAGCCACGCGATCAATGCATGATCAGTCACGGATCAGAGCATGAACAGTCACGTGATCAGTGCATGATCAGCTTCACGGATCAGTATGATCAGCCACGTGATCAGTGCATGATCAGTCACCTGAAGAGTGCATAATCAGCCACCTGATCAGTGCAGGTCAGCCACGAGATCAGTGTACGGTCAGCCAGCGTGATCAATGTATGATCAGCCAGGTGATCGGCGCATGATCAGGCACGTGATCAGTGCATGATCAGTCACGTGATCAGTGCATGATCAGCCACGTGATCAGGCATGATCAGCACGTAATCACGCATGATCAGCCACGAGACCAGTGCATAAACAGGTACGTCATCAATTCATGTGCAGTCACCTTATCAGTGCATGATAGTCACGTGGTCAGTGTATGATCAGCCACGGATCAGTGCATGATCAGTCACGCATCAATGCATGATCAGTCACGTGATCAGTGAATGATCAGGCACGTGATCAGTGCATGAACAGTCACGTGATCAGTGCATGATCAGCCACGACCAGTGAATGATCAGCCTTGCGATCAGTGCATGATCAGTCAGGTGATCAGTGCATGATCAGCTACCTGGATCAGAGCATGATGAGTCACATGATCGTGCATGATCAGGCACGTGATCAGAGTATGATCAGCCACGTGATCAGTGCACATCAGCACGCGATCAGAGCATGAACAGCCACGCGATCAGTGTATGATCAAACACGTGATCAGCGCATGATCCGCAACGCGATCAGTGCATGATCAGGCACGTGATCAGTGCATGATCAGCCACGGATCAGTGCATGATCAGCCACGTGATCAGTGTGAGATCAGCCACGTGATCAGTGCATGATCAGCAACGGGATCAGTGTATGATCAGCACGCGATCAGTGCATGATCAGCCACGCGATCAGTGCATGATCAGCCACGATCAGCGATCATCAGTCACGTGATCAGTGTATGATCAGCACGTGATCAGTGCATGATCAGCCACGTGATCAGTGCATGATCAGCAGCACGTGATCACTCATGTCATCAGTGAATGATCAGGCACGATCAGTGGTATGGTCAGTCACGTGATCAGTGCATGATCGTCACGTGATCAGTGCGGGATCAGCACGCGGATTCGTGCATGATCAGTCACGATCAGGCATGTTCAGATCGCGGATCAGAGTATGATCAGGCGTGATCAGTGAATGATCAGTCACGTGATCAGTGGGCGATCATCCACGTGATCAGTGCGATCAGCCACGTGATCAGTGCATGATAGTCATCTGATCAGTGCATGATCAGGTACGTGATCAGTGCATGATCAGACACGCGATCAGTGCATGATAAGCCACGAATCAGTGCATGATCCGCCACGCGATCAGAGCATGATCAGCAACGCGTGATCAGTGCATACACAATCACGGATCAATGTGGCGATCAGCCACGCGATCAGTGCATGATCAGTCACGCGATCAGTGCATGATCAGCCACGCGAAGAGCGCATGATCAGTCACGTGATCAATGAATGATAGCCACGGCATCAGGCATGCTCAGCCATACAAGTCAGCGCATGAACTCCGTGTGATCAGTGCATGATAGCCACGTTATCATATAAGCTCAGTTACATGACAGCGCATGATCAGCCACGCGATCACCGCAAGATCACCCACGCGATCAGCACATGATCAGTTACATGATCAGCAACATTTCAGACACGTGATCACCGTATGCTCAGTCACGTGATCAGTTCCCTGATCAGCCGCGATCAGAGTACGATCAGTCATGATCCTCGAGATCAGTGCATGGGAAGTCAAATGATCAGTGCATGATCAGTCACGTGATCACCGTACGATCAGTCACGTGACCAGTGCATGCACAGTCCTCGCGTTCAAAGTGCATGATCACTATGATCAGTGCATGATCAGACAGGCGATCAGGCATGACTGTGTCACGCGATCAGCGAATGAGCAGCCACGCGAAGATCAGCTTATTGAACAGCCACGGATCAGCGCATTATCCGCCACGACCAGTATATGATTAACCGTCCATGATCACTCACGTGATCAGTGCATGATCAGCCACGGATCAGGTGCCTGCGAGTCACGTGATCAGTGTACGACAGCTTCGCGGGAACAATGCATGATCAGCCACGTGATCAGTGCAAGATCAGGCGCGGATCAGTGCATGATCAGGCACGTGAAGAGTATATGATCAGTCACGTGATCAGTGTATGATAGCTACGTGTATCAGGCATGATCAGCCACGGATCACTGCATGATGAAGACGTGATCAGTCACGCGATGATCAGACAGGTGATCAGTGCACGATCAGCCACGGACAGTGCCTGCATGGTCCCGGTGAAGAGTGTACGTATGATCAGCCACGTGATCAGTGCATTATCCGCACATGATCAGGGTACGATCAGGCACGGATCACCGGATGATCAGCCACGTGACTGGGGTGCATGTGCAGTCATGTGATCAGTGTATATTATTAGTCGCGTGATCGCGCATGATCAGCCACGATCAGGGCATGATCAGGTTACGTGATCAGCGCATGATCAGCCACGCGATCAGTGCATGTGTGTGTTCGCGATCAGTGTATGATCAGGCACGCAGATCAGTGCATGATCATCACGCGATCAGCATGATCACCATGTGATCAGTGCATGCACAGTCACGATCAGTGTATGATCAGCTTCGTAATCATTGCATGGTCAGCCACGCGATCAGTGCATGATCAGGCACCTGAAGAGTGCATGATCAGCCACGCGGTCAGTGCATGCAGTCTCGCGATCAGTGTAGCGATGATCAGTCACGTGATCAGTGCATGATCAGCCACGTGATCAGTGCATGATCAGCCACGTGATCAGTGCATGATCAGCCACGTGATCAGTGCATGATCAGCCACGTGATCAGTGCATGATCAGCCACGTGATCAGTGCATGATCAGCCACGTGATCAGTGCATGATCAGCCACGTGATCAGTGCATGATCAGCCACGTGATCAGTGCATGATCAGCCACGTGATCAGTGCATGATCAGTCACGTGATCAGTGCATGATCAGCCACGTGATCAGTGCATGATCAGTCACGTGATCAGTGCATGATCAGCCACGTGATCAGTGCATGATCAGCCACGTGATCAGTGCATGATCAGTCACGTGATCAGTGTGATCAGCCACGTGATCAGTGCATGATCAGCCACGTGATCAGTGCATGATCAGCCACGTGATCAGTCAGCATGATCAGAGCACGCCACAGTGCATGATCAGCCACGATCAGTGCATGATGATCAGCCACGTGATCAGTGCATGATCAGCCACGTGATCAGTGCATGATCAGCACGTGATCAGTGCATGATCAGCCACGTGATCAGTGCATGATCAGCCACGTGATCAGTGCATGATCAGCCACGTGATCAGTGCATGATCAGTCACGTGATCAGTGCATGATCAGCCACGTGATCAGTGCATGATCAGCCACACGTGATCAGTGCATGATCAGCACACGTGATCAGTGCATGATCAGCCACGTGATCAGTGCATGATCAGCCACGTGATCAGTGCATGATCAGCCACGTGATCAGTGCATGATCAGCCACGTGATCAGTGCATGATCAGCCACGATGATCAGTGCATGATCAGCCACGTGATCAGTGCATGATCAGCCACGTGATCAGTGCATGATCAGTCACGTGATCAGTGTGTGATCAGCCACGTGATCATCAGTGCATGATCAGCCACGTGATCAGTGCATGATCAGTCACGTGATCAGTGAATGATCAGCCACGTGATCAGTGCATGATCAGCCACGTGATCAGTGCATGATCAGCACACACTGATCAGTGCATGATCAGATCAGATCAGTGCATGATCAGCCACGTGATCAGTGCATGATCAGTCACGTGATCAGTGTGATCATCAGCACATGATCAGTGCATGATCAGCACGTGATCAGTGCATGATCAGCCACGTGATCAGTGCATGATCAGCCACGTGATCAGTGCATGATCAGCACGCGTGATCAGTGCATGATCATCAGCCACGTGATCAGTGCATGATCAGCCACGTGATCAGTGCATGATCAGTCACGTGATCAGTGCATGATCAGCCACGTGATCAGTGCATGATCAGCCACGTGATCAGTGCATGATCAGCCACGTGATCAGTGCATGATCAGCCACGTGATCAGTGCATGATCAGCCACGTGATCAGTGCATGATCAGCCACGTGATCAGTGCATGATCAGCCACGATCAGATCAGTGAATGATCAGCCACGTGATCAGTGCATGATCAGCCACACGTGATCAGTGCATGATCAGTCACGTGATCAGTGCATGATCAGTCACGTGATCAGTGCATGATCAGCCACGTGATCAGTGCATGATCAGCCACGTGATCAGTGCATGATCAGGCACGTGATCAGTGCATGATCAGTCACGTGATCAGTGCATGATCAGCCACGTGATCAGTGCATGATCAGCCACGTGATCAGTGCATGATCAGCCACGTGATCAGTGCATGATCAGCCACGATCAGTGCATGATCAGCAGCCACGTGATCAGTGCATGATCAGCAGCACGTGATCAGTGCATGATCAGCCACGTGATCAGTGCATGATCAGCCACGTGATCAGTGCATGATCAGTCACGTGATCAGTGCATGATCAGTCACGTGATCAGTGCATGATCAGCCACGTGATCAGTGCATGATCAGCCACGTGATCAGTGCATGATCAGCCACGTGATCAGTGCATGATCAGTCACGTGATCAGTGCATGATCAGCCACGTGATCAGTGCATGATCAGCCACGTGATCAGTGCATGATCAGCACGTGATCAGTGCATGATCAGCACGTGATCAGTGCATGATCAGCCACGGATCAGTGCATGATCAGCCACGTGATCAGTGTGCATGCTCAGTCACAGTCACGTGATCAGTGCATGATCAGCCACGATGATCAGTGCATGATCAGTCACGTGATCAGTGCATGATCAGCCACGTGATCAGTGCATGATCAGCCACGTGATCAGTGCATGATCAGCCACGTGATCAGTGCATGATCAGCCACGTGATCAGTGCATGATCAGCCACGTGATCAGTGCATGATCAGCCACGTGATCAGTGCATGATCAGCACGTGATCAGTGCATGATCAGCCACGTGATCAGTGCATGATCAGCCACGTGATCAGTGCATGATCAGCACGTGATCAGTGCATGATCAGCCACGTGATCAGTGCATGATCAGCCACGTGATCAGTGCATGATCAGCCACGTGATCAGTGCATGATCAGCCACGTGATCAGTGCATGATCAGCCACGTGATCAGTGCATGATCAGCCACGTGATCAGTGCATGATCAGTCACGTGATCAGTGCATGATCAGCCACGATCATCAGTGCATGATCAGCCACGATCAGTGCATGATCAGCCACGATCAGTGCATGATCAGCCACGTGATCAGTGCATGATCAGCCACGTGATCAGTGCATGATCATGCCACGTGATCAGTGCATGATCAGCCACGTGATCAGTGCATGATCAGCCACGTGATCAGTGCATGATCAGTCACGTGATCAGTGCATGATCAGCCACGTGATCAGTGCATGATCAGCCACGTGATCAGTGCATGATCAGCCACGTGATCAGTGCATGATCAGTCACGTGATCAGTGCATGATCAGCCACGTGATCAGTGCATGATCATCAGCATGCGTGATCAGTGATCAGTGCATGATCAGCCACGTGATCAGTGCATGATCAGCCACGTGATCAGTGCATGATCAGCCAGCCAGTGCATGATCAGCCACACGTGATCAGTGCATCAGCCACGTGATCAGTGCATGATCAGCCACGTGATCAGTGCATGATCAGTCACGTGATCAGTGCATGATCAGCCACGTGATCAGTGCATGATCAGCCACGTGATCAGTGCATGATCAGCACAGTCACGTGATCAGTGCATGATCAGCCACGTGATCAGTGCATGATCAGCCACGTGATCAGTGCATGATCAGCCACGATCAGTGCATGATCAGCCACGTGATCAGTGCATGATCAGCCACGTGATCAGTGCATGATCAGCCACGTGATCAGTGCATGATCAGCCACGTGATCAGTGCATGATCAGTCACGATCAGTGTATGATCAGCCACGTGATCAGTGCATGATCAGCCACGTGATCAGTGCATGATCAGTGCATCAGTCACGATCAGTGCATGATCAGCCACGTGATCAGTGCATGATCAGCCACGTGATCAGTGCATGATCAGCCACGTGATCAGTGCATGATCAGTCACGTGATCAGTGCATGATGAGCCATGGATCAGTGCATGGAAGCTACGTGACCAGTGCATGATCAGCCACGCAATCGCGCATCATCAGCCACGTGATCGCGGATGTTCAGCCACGATCGCTGTACGTTCAGCCGACAGTGAATGAACAGTCATGTGATCAGTGTATGATCAGCCGATCAGTGTGTATGGTCAGCCACGTGCTCAGTGTATGATCAGTACGCAAGAGTGTATAATCAGCCACGTGGTCAGTGCAGCGATCAGCCATGAGAATAGCCCATGCACAGTCACTTGATCAGTGTATGTCAGCTTCGCGGATAAGTGCACATCAGCCACGCGATCAGTGCATGATCAGGCACGTGATCTGTGCATGATCAGTCACGGATCAGTGCATGATCAGCCACGGATCACACGACAAGCACGATCACCGCTATATCAGTGTATGATCAGCCACGATTAATCACGTGATCATAATCAGCATATGTCAGTGTATGATCAGTCACGTGATCAGTGCATGATCAGCCACGTGGTCAGTGCATGATCAGTCTGTGATCAGTGCATATTCATCAGTCACGTGATCAGTGCATGATCAATCACGGCGATCAGTGCATGATCACGAATGCATGACAGTCACGTGATCAGTGCATGATCAGGCACGAGATCAGTGCCTGATCAGTCTCGCGATCATGCATGAACAGCCACGTGACAGTGCATGATCAGCCAAGTGATCAGTGCATGCACAGTCAGGTGATCAGTATGATCAGCTTCGTGATCAAGAGCATGATGAGCCACGTGATCAGGCATGATCAGGCACGTGTTCAGTGCATTATAAGCAAGACCAGTGTGGCGATCAGGCACGTGATGAGTGCATGAACAGCCAAGTGGGATCAGTGTGGCGATCAGTCCCGTGGTAAGTGCATGATCAGCTTCTCGTGATCAGTGCATGATTCAGCCACGTGATCAGTGCAACATCAGCCACGTGATCAGTGAATGATCAGCCAGGCGATCAGTGCATGATCAGTCACGTGAACAGTGCAACATCAGCCACGCTATCAGTGTATGATCAGTCACGTGATCAGTGTATGATCAGCCGCGATCGCGCACGCATCAGTCACGTGATCAGTGACTGATCAGCTTCGTGATCAGTGCATGATCAGCCACATGACTGCGTGCATGATCAGACACGCGGATCAGTGCATGCACAGCTATGTGATCAGTGCATGATTGCTTCATGATCAGTGCATTATCTGCCACGGGATCAGTGCATGTGCGCAGTCTCGTTATCAGTGAATGATCAGGCACGTGATTAGTGCATGATCAGTCACGTGATCAGTGTAGCAGTCACGTGGATCAGTGTATGATCAGTCATGTGATCAGTGAATGCAGTCACGTGATCAGTGTATGATCAGCCACGTGATCAGTATGAGCAGCCACGCGATCAGTGCATGATAGTCTCGTGATCAGTGCATGATCAGTCACATGATCAGTGCATGATACCCCACGTGGATCAGCATGATCAGCCACGAATCAGGCAACATTTAGAAACGTGATCAGAGTACATCAGTCACGATCAGTGCATGATACAATCACGTGATCAGTGTATGATCAGCCACGCCATCAGTGCATGTTTAGTCAAATGATCACTGTATGATAGCCACGTGATCACTGTATGATAGCCAAGTGATCAGTGAATGATCATCCCTTGATCAGTGTATGCTAGTCAAATGATCACGCATTTTCAGCCACGCTATCAGTGCATGATAGCCATGTTATCAGTGTATGAGCAGTTACATGATCAGTGTATGATAGTCACGCGATTAGTGCATGATGACCACACAGCACATGATCAGTGCATGATCAGCAACACGTAATCAGTGATCACCGATCAGCCACGGATCAGTTCCTGATCAGCAACGTGATTAGTGCAGCTGATGAGCCACGTGATCAGTTCATGGGAAGCCAAATGATCAGTGTATGATCAGCCACGCGATCACCGCATAATCAGCCACGTTATCAGCATGCACAAATCCCACGGATCAGCCCATGATCATTCACGTGGTCAGTGCATGATCAGCTTCGGATCAGGCCTGATCAGCACGATCAGTGAATGATCAGCCACGTGATCAGTAAACGATCAGGCACGCGATCAGTGCCTGATCGCCACGTGATCAGCGCCTGATTAGCCAATCAGTGCATGATCAGCCACGGGATCAGGGTGCATGAAAGCTATGATCAGTGTATGATAGCACAGCGATCAGTATGAGAATCAGCCACGTGATCAGGAGTATGATCAGCCACGTGATCAGGGCAAGCAGTCACGTGATCGGTGCGATCAGGCACGTATATGATTAATCAGTGCATGATCATCCACGGATCAGTGTATGATAGCCAAGTGTTCAGGCATGATCAGCCACGTGATTAGTGCATGAATCACACGTCATCAGTGCATGACAGCCACGCGATCAGATAATGCTCAGCTTCGTGTCAGTATGATCAGCCACGCGATCAGTGCCTGCATGGTCACGGATCAGTGTATGATCAGCCACGACTGCAGCGCATGATAGTCCCGTGGTCAGTGTGTGATCAGCTCGTGATCAGGTGCATGATCAGCCACGTGATCAGTGCATGATGTCATTAATCAGTGTATATTATTAGTCACGCGATCAGTGCATGATAGCCATCAGGGCACGTGAGCAGTATACGTGATCAGTGCAACATCAGCCACGTGATCAGTGCATGGATAGCCACGTGATAAGCGCATGATCAGGCACGGATCAGTGTGTATGATCAGGCACGCGAGAGTGCATGATCAGTCACGTGATCACCGTGCATGATCAGTCACGTGATCAGCAATGATCAGGCACGGAAGAGTGCATGTCAGCCACGTGATCAGTGCATGATCAGCCACTCTGAAGAGTGCATGATCAAACGGTCAGTGCATGAACAGCCACGGATTAGTGTATGATCAGCCACGTGATCAGTGGTGATTGCATGATCAGTGGCACGAGTCAGGGATTAGTGTGGCGATCAGCCACGATCAGTTCATGATCAGCCACGTTCAGTGCATGATCAGGCACGTGACTGTGTATGATCAGGCACGTGATCAGTGCATGATCAGCCACGTGATCAGTGCATGATCAGGCACATGATCAGTACGGTGATCAGCCAGATCAGTGAATGATCAGCCACGCGATCAGTGCATGATCAGTCACGGGATCAGTGCATGATCAGCAGGGAGATCAGTGGCGATCAGCTACGTGATCAGTGCATGATCAGCCACGGATCACCGCATGATCAGTCACGTGATCAGTGGATGATCAGCCACGGATCATCATGTTCAGCCACGTGATGAGCCGCGGAATGATCAGTCATGATCAGCGCACACTTGATCAGTGTATGATCAGCCACGTCACCAGTGCATGATCAGGCACGTGAAGAGTGCATGATCAGCCACTAGATCAGTGCATGATCAGTCACGAGGTGTATGATCAGCCACGTGTGATCAGTGGTATGCGGAGTCACGTGATCAGTGTATTGATCAGCCACGGATCAGTGCATGATCAGCCACGTGATCAGTGCATGATCAGTCACGCGATCAGTGCATGATCAGCCACGTGATCATTGGTCAGTGATATGATCAGTCACGTGATCAGGTATGACAATCACGCGATCAGTGCATGATAAGCCACGTGACCAGTGCATGATCAGTCACGTGATCAGTGCATGATCAGCCACGTGATCAGTGCATGATCAGTCACGCGGGTCAGTGAATGATCAGCACGTGATCAGTGCATGATCAGTCACGATCAGTGCATGATCAGTCACGGATCAGTGCACATCAGGCACGTGATCAGTGCATGATCAGGCACGTGATCAGTGCATGATCAGTCATGTGATCAGTGTATGACCAGTCACGTGATCAGTGAATGATCAGCCACGTGATCAGTGCATGATCAGCCACGTGATCAGTGCATGATCATCCACGTGATCAGTGTATGATCAGCCACGGTGATCAATGCATGATCAGCAACGTGATTTAGTGCATGATCAGCCACATGATCAGTGCAGAATCAATCACGTGATCAGTGATTGATCAGCCACGTCATCAGTGTATGATCAGTCACGTGTATGAGTGCATGATCAGTGCATGATTAGTGCATGATAGCACGCGATCAGTATGATCAGCCACGTGATCAGTGCATGATCAGCCACGTGATCAGTGTATGATCAGCCATGTGATAAGTTACATGATCAGTCACGCGATCAGTGCATGATCATTTTAATACCCACGCATGATCAGCCACATGATCAATGCATGATCGCAGTCACGTGATCACTGTATGCTCAGTCACGTGATCAGTTCCTGATCAGCCACGATCAGTGCATGATCATCCCCGACGTGATCAGTGCATGATGATCACGCGCATGATAGCCACGTGATCAGTGCATGATAGCCACGTGATCAGTGCATGATCAGTCACGCTATCAGTGTATGATCCAACGTGATTAGTGCATGATGAGCCACGTGATCAGTGTATGATCAGCCACGTGATCAGTGTATGATCAGCCACGTGATCAGTGCATGATCAGCAATGGGATGAGTGCATGATCACGATGGATCAATGTATGACAGCCACGTTTGGTCAGTGTATGATCAGCTTCGTGATCAGTGCATATTCAGCCACGGATCAGTGCAAGATCAGTCACGGGATCAGTGTAATGATCAGCCACGTGATCAGGGTGCATGATCAGTCACGAGATCAGTGCCTGATTCCAGCTGCGTATGAACAGCCACGTGATCAGTGCATGATAGCCAAGTGATCAGTGCATGATCAGTCAGGTGATCAGTGCATGATCAGCCACGTGATCAGTGCATGATCAGCCACGTGATCAGAGCAAGAAAGCCACGTGATCAGTGCATGATATTAATCAGTGCATGATCATCCATGTGATCAGTGCATGCACAGTCAAGTGATCAGTGTCTGCAGTCACATGATCAGTATAAGATCAGCTTCAAGATCAGAGTATGATCAGCCACGTGATCAGAGTATGATCAGCCATGTGTTCAGGGCATGATCTGCAACGTGATTAGTGCTTGATCAAGCACGTGATCAGTGCATGATCAGCCAAGTGATCAGTGCATGCACAGTCCCGTGGTCAGTGTGTGATCAGCTTCGTGATCAGTGCATATTCAGCCACGTGATCAGTGCCTGATCAGTCACGTGATCAGTGAATGATCAGCCACGTGATCAGTGCATGAACAGGCACGATATCAGTGCATGATAGCCACGTGAGCAGTATATGATTAATCAGTGCATGAACATCCACGTGATCAGTGCATGGATAGTCAAGTGATCAGTGCGTGCAGTCATCGATTAGTATAAGATCAGCTTCGTGATCAGAGTATGGTTAGCCACGTGATAAGTGCATGATCAGCCACGTGATCAGTGTATGATCAGGCACGTGAAGAGTGCATGATCAGTCACGTGATCACTGTATGATAGCCACGGTATCAGGGCATGATCAGCCAGGTTATCAGTGCATGAACAGCCACGTGATCAGTGTATGATCAGCCATGTGATCAGTGCATGTTCCGCAACGTGATTAGTGCATGATCAGGCACGTGATTAGTGTATGATCAGCCACGTGATCAGTTCATTATCAGCCACGTGATCAGTGCATGCACAGTCACGTGATCAGTGTATGATCAGTTTCCTGATCAGTGCATGATCAGCCACGTGTTCAGTGCATGATCAGGGACATGATCAGTGCATGATCAGTCACGTGATCAGTGCATTATCAGCCTCTTGATCAGTGCATGATCAGGCACATGATCAGTGCATGGTCAGGCACGTGATCAGTGTATGATCAGCTTCGTGATCAGTGCATGATCAGCCACGTGACCAGTGCATGATCAGCAACGTGATTAGTGCATGATCAGCCACATGATCTGTGCATGATCAATCACGTGATCAGTGTATGATCAGCCACGTGATCAGTGCATGATCAGTCATGATCAGTGCATGATAGCCAAGTGATCAATGCATGATAGCTACGTGATCACTGCATGCTCAGTCACATGAACAGTGCATGATTAGCCACCTGGTCAGTGCATGATATACATGTGATCATTGCGTACAATTACATGATCAGTGCATGCGCAGTCACGTGATCAGTGCATGATACCCACGTGATCAGCACATGATCAATAACATGAACAGCAACATTCAGACACGTGATCACTGTATGCTCAGTCACGTGATCAGTTCCTGATCAGCCAAGTGATCAGTGTATGATCATCCTCGAGAGCAGTGCATGCGCAGTCACATGATCAATGCATTATAGCCACGTGATCAGTGCATGATCAGTCACGTCTTCAGGGAATGACCAGTCACGTGATCAGTGCATGATCAGCTACGTGATCAGTGCATGATAGCCAGGTGATCAGTGCATGATCAGCCACGTGGTCAGTTCATGATCAGGCACTTGATCAGAGCATGATCAATCATGTGATCAGTGTATGGTCAGCCATGTGATCAGTGCATGATGGCCAAGTGATCAGTGTATGATCAGGCACGTGAAGAGTCCATGATCATTCACGTGATCAGTGTATGATAGCCAGTTATCACTGCATGATCAGCCATGTGATCAGTGCATGCACAGTCACGTGATCAGTGTATGACCAGCCCTGTTATCAGTGCATGATCCGCAACGTGATTAGTGCATGATGAGCCACGTGATCAGTGTATGATCAGCCACGTGATCAGTGCATGATCAGCAACGTGATCAGTGCATGATCAGCCAAGTGATCAGTGCATGCACAGTCCCGTAGTCAGTGTATGATCAGCTTCGTGATCAGTGCATATTCAGCCACGTGATCACTGCATGATCAGTCACGTGATCAGTGAATGATAAGCCATGTGATCAGTGCATGGTCAGGCACGAGATCACTGCCTGATCAGTAATACGCTCAGTGTATGATCAGCCACGTGATCAGTGCATGATAGCCAAGTGATCAGTGCATGATCAGTCTGGTGATCAGTGCATGATCAGCCACGTGGTCAGTGCATGCGGAGTCACGTGATCAGTGTACGGTCAGCTTCGTGATCAATGCATGATCAGCCACGTGATCAGTGCATGATCAGGCGCATGATCAGTGCATGATCAGTCACGTGATCAGTGCATGATCAGTCACGTGATCAGTGTATGATCAGGCACGTGAAGAGTGCATGATCAGTCACGTGATCACTGTATGATAGCCACGGTATCAGGGCATGATCAGCCAGGTTATCAGTGCATGAACAGCCACGTGATCAGTGTATGATCAGCCATGTGATCAGTGCATGTTCCGCAACGTGATTAGTGCATGATCAGGCACGTGATTAGTGTATGATCAGCCACGTGATCAGTTCATTATCAGCCACGTGATCAGTGCATGATCAGCAACGTTATCAGTGCATGCACAGTCACGTGATCAGTGTATGATCAGTTTCCTGATCAGTGCATGATCAGCCACGTGTTCAGTGCATGATCAGGGACATGATCAGTGCATGATCAGTCACGTGATCAGTGCATGATCAGACACGTGATTGATCAGTGCATGATCAGGCACATGATCAGTCAGTGCATGGTCAGGCACGAGATCAGTGTATGATCAGCTTCGTGATCAGTGCATGATCAGCCACGTGATCAGTGCATGATCAGTCACGTGATCAGTGAATGATCAGCCACGTGATCACTGCATGATCAGTCACGTGATAAGTGCATGATAGCCAAGTGATCAGTGCATGATCAGTCTGGTGATCAGTGCATGATCAGCCACGTGGTCAGTGCATGCGGAGTCACGTGATCAGTGTACGGTCAGCTTCGTGATCAATGCATGATCAGCCACGTGATCAGTGCATGATCAGGCGCATGATCAGTGCATTATCAGTCGCGTGATCCGTATATGATCAGCCACGTGATCAGGGCATGAAAGCCACGTGATCTGTTCATGATAAGCCACTAGACCAGTGCATGATGAGGCACGTGATCAATTCATGATCAGCCAAGTGATCAGTGCATGCACAGTCCCGTGGTCAGTGTATGATCAGCTTCGTGATCAGTGCATATTCAGCCACGTGATCAGTGCATGATCAGTCACGTGATCAGTGAATGATCAGCCACGTGATCAGTGCATGATCAGTCACGTGATCAGTGAATGATCAGCCACGTGATCAGTGCATGATCAGTCACGTGATCAGTGTATGATCAGCTCCGTGATCAGTGCATGATCAGGCACGTGATCAGTGCATGATCAGGCATGTGATCAGTGCATGACCAGTCACGTGATCAGTGCATGATCAGACACGTGATCAGTGTATGATCAGCTACGTGATCAGTGCATGATTGCCATGTGATCAGTGCATGATCAGCCACATAATCTGGGGATGATAGCCAGCTGACCAATGAATGATCAGCAACGTGATTAGTGCATGATCAGCCACATGATCTGTGCAGAATCAATCACGTGATCAGTGTATGATCAGCCATGTCATCAGTGCATGTGCAGTCACGTGATCAGTGTATGATCAGCCACGTGATCAGTGCATGATAGCCAAGTGATCAATGCATGATAGCTACGTGATCAGTGCATGCTCAGTCACATGATCAGTGCATGATCAGCCACGTGATCAGTGCATGATAGCCATGTGATCATTGCATGATCAGTTACGTGATCAGTGCATGTGCAGTCACGTGATCAGTGCATGATACCCACGTGATCAGCACATGATCAATAACATGATCAGCAACATTTAGACACGTGATCACTGTATGCTCAGTCACGTGATCAGTTCCTGATCAGCCAAGTGATCAGTGTATGATCATCCTCGAGATCAGTGCATGCGCAGTCAAATGATCAATGCATGATAGCCACGTGATCAGTGCATGATAGCCACGTGATCAGTGCATGATCAGTCACGTGATCAGTGTATGATATCCACGTGATCAGTTCATGTGAAGTCATGTGATCAGTGCATGATAGCTACGTGATCAGTGCATGATCAGCCACGTGATCAGTGCAAGATCACCACGGGATCAGTGCATGATTAGTTACGTGACCAATGTATGATTAGCCACGTGATCAGTGCATGATCAGTCACGTGATCAGGGCATGCGCAGTCACGTGATCAGTGCATGATAGCCACGTGATCAGTGTATGATCAGCCACGTGATCAGTGCATGATAGCCACCTGATCAGTGCATGATAAGCAACGTGATTAGTGCATGATCAGCCACGTGATCAGTGTATGATCAGCCAAGTGATCAGTGAATGTCAGCCACCTGATCAGTGCATGATAAGCAACGTGATCAGTGCATGATCAGCCACGTGATCAGTGTATGATCAGCCACGTGATCAGTGCATGATCAGCCACGTAATCAGTGTATGATCAGCCATGTGATCAGTGCATGCACAGTCACGTGATCATGTATGATCAGCCAAATGATCAGTGCATGATCAGGTACGTGATCAGTGCATGATCAGACACGTGATAGGGCATGATCAGCCAAGTGATCAGTGCATGATCAGCCAGGTGTTCAGTGCATGATGAGGCACGTGAAGAGTGCATGATCAGTCACGTGATCAGTGTATGATAGCCACGGTATCAGGGCATGATCAGCCACGTTATCAGTGCATGAACAGCCACGTGATCAGTGCATGCACAGTCACGTGATCAGTATAAGCTCAGCTTCGTGATCAGTGTATGATCAGCCACGTGATCAGTGCATGATCAGCCACGTGGTCAGTTCATGATCAGGCACTTCATCAGAGCATGATCAATCACGTGATCAGTGTATGATCAGCCATGTGAACAGTGCATGCTCCGTCACGTGTTCAGGGCCTGCTGAGCTGCGTGATTACTGTCTGCTCATCTGCTTGACAATTGCCAGCTGAGCTGCACGATCAGCTGCCTGTCATCTGCTTGACAATCAGCTGATCAGTGCATAATTCCTGCCTGCTCAGCTGCTTGATTATTGCCAGCTGAGCAGCATGATTCCTCACAGCTGAGTTCCATGATTATTGCCTGCTGACTGTTTGATTCGTGCCTACTCAGCTCTTTGTTTATTGCCTCCAGAGGCACATGATCAGTGTATGATAGAAAACATGATCAGCGCATGATCAGTCACATGATCAACGCCATTAAGTCACGTGATCACTACATGATAGTCATGTGATCAGTCCATGCTCAGTCACGGTATCAGTGCATGATCAGCCACGTGATCAGTGCATGATAGCCACGTGATCATTGCATGATAGCCACGTGATCACTGCATGATCAGCCAGGTGATCAGTACATGATAGCTACGTGATCAGTTCATGATTAGTCACGTGATCTGTGCATGACCAGGCAGGTGATCAGTGTATGATCAGCCACGTGAACAGTGCATGATAGACACGTGATCAGTGCATGATCCGTCACATGATGGGTGTATGATCCGTCAGGTGACCGGTACATGGTAGCTACATGATCATTGCATGATCAGCCACGTGAGTAGTGCATGATAGCCACGTGATCAGTGCATGATCAGTAACGTGATCAGTGCATGATCAGTCATGTAATCTGTGCATGACCAGGCACGTGATCAGTGTATGACTATCCAAGTGATCACTGCATGATATCCAGGTTATCACTGCATGATCAGTCACGTGATCAGTGCATGATCAGTCACGTGACCAGTACATGGTAGCTACGTGATCATTGCATGATCAGCCACGTGAGCCGTGCATGATAGCCACGAGATCAGTGCATGATCATTCACGTGATCAGTGCATGATCAGTCACGTGAACACTGCATGATAAGTCACTTGATCAGTGCATTATCAATTACGTGATCAGTGCATGATCACTCACGTGATCAGTACATGGGAACTACGTGATCATTGCATGATCAGCCACGTGAGCAGTGCATGATAGCCACGTTTTCAGTGCATGATCAGTTTCGCAAGCAGAGTATGATCGGCCACTTGATCAGTGCATGATAACCACGTGATCACTGCATGATCTGTCACATGATCAGTGTATGATCATCCACGTGATCAGTGCATGATCAGTCACGTGATCAGTGCATGATCAGTCTCGTTATCAGTGTATGATCAACCACGTGATCAGTGCACGATAGCCAGGTAATGAGTGCATGATAGCCAGATGATCAGTGCATTATCAGTCACGTGATCAGTGCATGATCATTCACGTGATCAGTTTATTATCATCCACGTGATCAGTGCATGTGGAGTCATTTAATCAATGCATGATAGCGCCGTGATCAGTGCATGATCAGTCCCGTGATGAGTGTAGGATCAGCCAAGTGATCAGTGCAAGATAGCTACGTGATCAGTGCATGATCAGTCACATGATCAGTGCATGATCAGCCACGTCCTCAGTACACGATAGCCACGTGATCAGTGCATACAATTACATGATCAGTGCATCCGCAATCACGTGATCAGTGCATGAGAGCCACGTGATCAGTGCATGATCAGTCACGTGATAGGTGTGTGATCAGCCACGTGAACAGTGCATGCTCAGTCACGTGATCAGGGCCTGCTGAGCTGCGTGATTACTGTCTGCTCATCTGCTTGACAATTGCCAGCTGAGCTGCACGATTCCTGCCTGTCATCTCCTTGACAATGGCCACCTGTGCTGCGTAATTCCTGCCTGCTCATCTACTTGATTATTGCCAGCTGTGCAGCATGATTTCTCAGAGCTGAATTCCATGATTATAGCCTGCTGACTGATTCCTGCCTACTCAGCTCTTTGTTCATTGCCTCCAGAGGCACTTGATCAGTGTGTGACACCAAACATGATCAGCACATGATCAGTCACATGATCAATGCATGATAACTCAGGTGATCAGTGCATGATCAATTACGTGATCAGTGCATGATCAGTCATGTGACCAGTACATGGAAGCTGCGTGATCATTGCATGATCAGCCACGTGAGCAGTGCATGATAGCCACGTGATCAGTGCATGATCAGTCACGTGATCAGTGCATGATCAGTCACGTGTTCAGTGCATGATCAGCCACCTGATCAGTGCATGATCAATTACGTGATCAGTGCATGATCAGTCACATGACCAGTACATGGTAGGTACGTGATCATTGCATGATCAGTCACGTGATACGTGTGTGATCAGCCACGTGATCAGTGCATGATATCCACGTGATCAGTGCAGGATAGCCACGTGATCACTTCATGATTAGTCACGTGATCTGTACATGATCAGTCACGTGATACGTGTGTGATCAGCCACGTGATCAGTGCGTGATGAGCCACGTGACCAGTGCAGGATCAGTCACGTGATACGTGTGTGACAAGCCACGTGATCAGTGCATGATATCCACGTGATCAGTGCAGGATAGCCACGTGATCACTTCATGATTAGTCACGTGATCTGTACATGATCAGTCACGTGATACGTGCGTGATCAGCCACGTTGTCAGTGCGTGATGAGCCACGTGATCAGTGCATGATCAATAAGGTGATACGTGTGTGATCAGCCACGTGATCAGTGCATGATATCAGTGCATGATAGCCACGTGATCAGTGCATGATCAGTCACCTGATACGTGTGTGATCAGCCACCTGATCAGTGCATGATAGCCACGTGATCAGTGCATGATAGCCACGTGATCAGTGCATGATCAGTCACCTGATACGTGTGTGATCAGCCACGTGATCAGTGCATGATATCCACGTGATCAGTGCATGATAGCCAAGTGATCAGTTCATGAGAGCGTCGTGATCAGTGCATGATCAGTCACGTGATACATGCGTGATCAGCCAGGTGATCAGTGCATGATGAGCCAAGTGATCAGTGCAGGATCAATTACGTGATCAGTGCATGATCTGTCACGTGACCAGTACATGGTTGCTACGTGATCATTGCATGATCAGCCACGTGAGCAGTGCATGATAGCCACGTGATCAGTACATGATCAGTCACGTGAACAGGCATGATCATTTACGTGATCTGTGCATGATGAATCACATGACCAGTATATGGTAGCTACGTGATCATTGCATGTCCAGGCACGTGAGCAGTGCATGATAGCCACGTGATGTGTGCATGATCAGTTACGTGAGCAGAGTATGATCAGCCACGTGATCAGTGCATGATAGCCGTGTGATCAGTGCATGATCAGTTACGTGAGCAGAGTATGATCAGCCACGTGAGCAGTGCATGGTCAGATACGTGAACAGTGTATGATCAGCCACGTGATTAGTGCATGATATCCAAGTGATCAGTGCATGATCAATCACGTGATCAGTGTATGATCAGCCATGTGAACAGTGCATGCTCCGTCACGTGATCAGGGCCTGCTGAGCTGCGTGATTACTGTCTGCTCATCTGCTTGACAATTGACAGCTGAGCTGCACCATTCCTGCCTGTCATCTGCTTAACAATTGCCAGCTGTGCTGCATAATTCCTGCCTGCTCAGCTGCTTGATTATTGCCAGCTGAGCAGCATGATTCCTCACAGCTGAGTTCCATGATTATTGCCTGCTGACTGTTTGATTCGTGCCTACTCAGCTCTTTGTTTATTGCCTCCAGAGGCACATGATCAGTGTATGATAGAAAACATGATCAGCTCATGATCAGTCACATGATCAGCACCATTAAGTCACGTGATCACTACATGATAGTCATGTGAACAGTCCATGCTCAGTCACGGTATCAGTGCATGATCAGCCACGTGATCAGTGCATGATAGCCACGTGATCATTGCATGATAGCCATGTGATCAGTGCATGATCAGCTAGGTGATCAGTACATGATAGCTACGTGATCAGTTCATGATTAGTCACGTGATCTGTGCATGACCAGGCAGGTGATCAGTGTATGATCAGCCACATGAACAGTGCATGATAGCCACGTGATCAGTGCATGATCCGTCACCTGATGGGTGTATGATTCGTCAGGTGACCGGTACATGGTAGCTACATGATCATTGCATGATCAGCCACGTGAGTAGTGATTGATAGCTACGTGATCAGTGCATGATCAGTCACGTGATCATTGCATGTTCAGTCATGTAATCTGTGCATGACCAGGCATGTGATCATTGTATGACCAGCCAAGTGATCAGTGCATGATAGCCACGAGATCAGTGCATGATCAGTCACGTGATGAGTGCATGATCAGTCACGTGATCAGTGCATGATCAGTCACGTAATCTGTGCATGACCAGGCACGTGATCAGTGTATGATTATCCAAGTGATCAGAGCATGATAGCCAGGTTATCACTGCATGATCAGTCACGAGATCAGTGTATGATCAGCCACGTGATCAGTGCATGATCAGCCAAATGATCAGTGCATGATCAATTACGTGATCAGTGCATGATCAGTCACGTGACCAGTACATGGTAGCTACGTGATCATTGCATAATCAGCCACGTGAGCCGTGCATGATAGCCACGAGATCAGTGCATGATCAGTCACGTGAACAGTGCATGATAAGTCACCTGATCAGTGCATGATCAATTACGTGATCAGTGCATGATCACTCACGTGATCAGTACATGGGAGCTATGTGATCATTGCATGATCAGCCATGTGAGCAGTGCATGATAGCCACGTGATCAGTGCATGATAGCCACGTGATCAGTGCATGATCAGTCACATGATCAGAGACATTAAGTCACGTGATCACTACATGATAGTCATGTGATCAGTCCATGCTCAGTAACGGTACCAGTGCATGATCAGCCACGTGATCAGTGCATGATAGCCACGTGATCATTGCATGATAGCCACGTGATCAGTGCATGAACAGCCAGGTGATCAGTGCATGATAGCTACGTGATCAGTGCATGATAGCCACGTGATCATTGCATGATAGCCACGTGATCAGTGCATGAACAGCCAGGTGATCAGTGCATGATAGCTACCTGATCAGTGCATGATCAGTCACGTGATCAGTGCAGGTTTAGTCTCGTGATCAGTGAATGATCAGCCACGAGATCAGTGCATGATCAGCCACATGATCAGTGGATGATCAATTACGTAATCAGTGCATGATCAGTCAGGTGACCAGTACATGGTAGCTAAGAGATCATTGCTTGATCAGCCAAGTCAGCCGTGCATGATAGCCACGAGATCAGTGCATGATCAGTCACGTGAACAGTGCATGATAAGTCACCTGATCAGTGCATGATCAATTACGTTATCAGTGCATGATCACTCACGTGACCAGTACATGGTAGCTACGTGATCATTGCATGATCAGCCACGTGAGCAGTGCATGATAGCCACGTGATCAATGCATGATCAGTTTCGGGAGAAGAGTATGATCAGCCACTTGATCAGTGCATGATAGACACGTGATCAGTGCATGATAAGTCACGTGATAGGTGTATGATCAGCCAGGTGATCAGTGCGTGATATCCACGTGATCAGTGCATGATAGCCACGTGATCAGTTCATGATTAGTCACATGATCTGTGCATGACCATGCACGTGATCAGTGTATGATCAGCCACGTGATCAGTGCATGACAGCCACGTGATCAGTGCATGATCAGTCGTGTGATCAGTGCATGAACAGTCACGTGATCAGTGCATGCCCAGTCACGTGATCAGGGCCTGCTGAGCTGCGTGATTACTGTCTGCTCATCTGCTTGGCAATTGCCAGCTGAGCTGCGTAATTCCTGCCTTCTCAGCTGCTTGATTATTGCCAGCTGAGCAGCATGATTCCTCACAGCTGAGTTCCATGATTATTGCCGCTGACTGTTTGATTCGTCACGTCACCAGCTCTTTGTTTATTGCCTCCAGAGGCACATGATCAGTGTATGATATCATACATGATCAGCGCATGATCAGTCACATGATCAGCGCCATTAAGTCATGTGATCACTACACCATACTCATGTGATCAGTCCATGCTCAGACCCGGTATAAGTGCATGATCAGCCACGTGATCAGTGCATGATCAGTCACTTGATCAGTGCATGATCAGTCAAGTGATCAGCACATGATCAGCCACGTGATTAGTGCATGAACTGCCACGTGATTAGTGAATGATCAATCACGTGATCAGTGCATGATCAGGCACGTGATCAGTGAATGATAGTCACCTGATAAGTGCATGATAGCCACGTGATCAGTACATGATCAGTAACGTGACCAGTGCATGATCATTTACGTGAGCAGTGCATGTGCAGTCACGTGATCAGTGAATGATAGCCACGTGATCAGTGCATGATCAGTTACGTGATCAGTGTATGATCAGCCACAAGATCAGTGCATGATAGCAATGTGTTCAGTGCATGATCAGTCACGTAATCAGTGCATGATCAGTCACGTGATCATTGCATAATTCGTCACATGATCATTGAATGATAGCCACCAGATCAGTGAATGATAGCCAACTGATCATTGCATGATAGCCACGTGATCAGTGCATGATCAGTCACGTGATCAGTGCATGATCATTTAGGTGATCAGTTCATGATCAGTGACGTGACCAGTACATGGTAGCTACGTGATCATTGCATGATCAGCCACATGATCAGTACATGAGGGCCACGTGATCAGTGCATGATCAGCTACGTAAGCAGTGTATGATCAGCCACGCAGATCAGTGCATGATAGCCACGTGATCAGTGCAGGATCAGCCACGTGATCAGTGCATGCACATTCAGGTAATCAGCGCCAGTCACGTGATCACTGCATGATAAAACGGATCAGCGATCAGCCACGTGATCAGTGCATGCACAGTCAAAGTCAATGCATGATAGCCACGGATCAGTGAAAGATAGCACCGTGATCAGTGCATGATCAGTCACGCGATCAGTGTATGATCAGCCACCTTGATCAGTGGGTGATGTCACGCGATCAGGATTGCTGAGCTTGCTGATCCGTCTACTCAGCTTAGTGACAGTGCACAGATCAGCCACGCTATTCCTGCCTGCTAATCTGCTGGGTTACTGCAGCTCAGCCACGTGATTCCTTCTTGCTCATCAGTTTGATACCGCCAGATGAGCTAGGTCCGCATTACCTGCTGATTGCTTGATCTGCTTGATTATTGCCAGATGAGCTGCGTGATCATTCCAGCTGATCAGCCATTCGGCCACAGCTGCCATGATCAGCCACGCCGAGCAGTGCATGATTCACACAGCTGAGGTCCCATCATTATTGCCTGAGCAGCTCCGTGATCAGTGCATGCTCAGCACGTTGATTGTGCATGATCAGCCACGCGATCAGTGCATGATCAGTCACGTGATCAGTGCATGATCAGTCACGTGATCAGTGCATGATCAGCCACGTGATCAGTGCATGCCCAGTCACGCGATCAATGCATGTTCAGTCACGTGATCAGTGCATGATCAGCCACGTGATCAGTGAATGATCAGTCACGTGATCAGGGCATGATCAGCACGTGATCGCGCAATCAGGCACGCATCAGTTTACTGATCAGCCACGTGATCAGTGCATGATCAGTCACGGTGATCAGGTGCGATGAGCTGCATGATAGTCTTCTCTGCTCACCTGTTTGACAATGCCGCTGAGCGCGATGATTCCTGCCTGTCATCTGCGTGACAATCGCCATGATCAGCCACGGGCCTCTCAGCTGCTTGATCAGCCAGCTGAGCAGGATGATTCCCATGAGTTCCAGTGTTATTGCTCGCTGACTGCCAGATTCACGATCAGCCACGCGGTTTATTGCCTGATCAGGCACGGATCAGTGTAGATAGCAACCGCGCATCAGTCGCCTGATCAGTCACATGATCACGTGATCACGTGATCAGATCAGCTTCGTGATCAGTCCATGCTCAGTCACGTATCAGTGCATGATCAGCCACGGATCAGTGCGTGATCATTCACGTAATCAGCGCCAGTCACGCGATCACTGCATGATAAACACGCAAGATCAGTGCGTGATCAGCCACGTGATCAGTGCATGCACAGTCACGCGGTCAATGCATGATAGCCACATGATCAGAGAAAGATAGCACCGTGATCAGTGCATGATCAGTCACGTGATCAGTGTATGATCAGCCACCCGAACAGTGGGAGACATCACGGATCAGGGCCTGCTGAGCTGCATGATTCCTGTCTACTCAGCCACGTGACACCCGGCAGATGAGCTGCTGATTCCGCCTGCTCATCTGCTGGATACCAGCCGAGCTGTGTGATTCCTTCCTGCTCATCTGCTTGACAATGCCGAGCTGGCGATTTACCGCCGCTCAGCTGCTTGATTTAGCTGCCATTCCTGCCTGCTCAGCTGCTTGATTATTGCCAGCTGAACAGAATGATTCACAGCCGAGGTCCGGTGATTATTGCCTGCTGAGTGCCGTGCTCAGCCAGCTGATCAGTGATTATGATGAGGCAGGTCCGTCATTATTGCATTACCAGCAGTGATCAGCGCATGATCAACGCGCATGATTAGTTCATTCAGATTTGCCATCATCTTAGGCACTTGATGAGTTCATGATCAGCCACGGATGAGTGCATGATCAGCCACATGATCAGTGCATCATCAGCCACGCGATCAGTGCATGATCAGCCACGTGATCAGTGCATGATCAGCCACCAGATCAGTGCATGATCAGCCACGATCAGTGCATGAGCAGTCACATGATCAGTGCATGATCAGTCACGGATCAGTGCATCATCAGCCACGCGATCAGTGCATGATAGCCACCTGATCAGTGCATGATCAGCCACGTGATCAGTGCAAGATCAGTCACGCGATCAGTGCATGATCGTCACCTGATCAGTGGATGATCATTTACGTGATCATTGCAAGATCAGCCACGTGAGCAGTGCATGATCAGCTACGCGATGTGCATGATCAGTTACGAGCAGTGTATGTTCAGCCACGTGATCATTGTATGAGAGCCACGTGATCAGTGCATGATCAGTCACGTGATCAGGTGTGTTCAGCCACGTGATCAGGGCATGATCAGCCACGATTAGTGCCTGATCAGCCACGTGATCAGGCATGATAGCCACGCGATCAGGCATGAGCAGCCACGTGATCAGTGCATGATAGCCTCGTGATCAGTGCATTAGTTGGCCACGATCAGTGCATGACCAGGCACGTGATCAGTGCATGATCAGCCACGTGATCAGTGCATGATCAGCCACGTGATCAGTGCATTATCAGTCACTTGATCAGTGCATGATCAGCCACGTGATCAGTGCATGATCAGGCTACGTGATCAGTGCATGATCAGTCACGCACTTGATGGGTGCATGATCAGCCACGCCACGTGATCAGTGCATGATCAGCCACGTGATCAGTGCATGATCAGCCACGTGATCAGTGCATGATCAGCCACGTGATCAGTGCATGATGATCAGCCACGATCAGTGCATGATCAGCCAGTGATCAGTGCATGATCAGCATCATCAGTCAGTGCATGATCAGCACGTGATCAGTGCATGATCAGTCACGTGATCAGTGCATGATCAGCCACGTGATCAGTGCATGATCAGCCACGTGATCAGTGCATGATCAGCCACGTGATCAGTGCATGATCAGCCACGTGATCAGTGCATGATCAGTCACGTGATCAGTGCATGATCAGCCACGTGATCAGTGCATGATCAGCCACGTGATCAGTGCATGATCAGCCACGTGATCAGTGCATGATCAGCCACGTGATCAGTCAGTGCATGATCAGCCACGTGATCAGTGCATGATCAGCCACGTGATCAGTGCATGATCAGCCACGTGATCAGTGCATGATCAGCCACGACGTGATCAGTGCATGATCAGCCACGTGATCAGTGCATGATCAGCCACGTGATCAGTGCATGATCAGCCACGTGATCAGTGCATGATCAGCCACGTGATCAGTGCATGATCAGCCACGTGATCAGTGCATGATCAGCCACGTGATCAGTGCATGATCAGCCACGTGATCAGTGCATGATCAGCCACGTGATCAGTGCATGATCAGCACGTGATCAGTGCATGATCAGCCACGTGATCAGTGCATGATCAGCCACGTGATCAGTGCATGATCAGCCACGTGATCAGTGCATGATCAGTCACGTGATCAGTGCATGATCAGCCACGTGATCAGTGCATGATCAGCCACGTGATCAGTGCATGATCACGTGATCAGTGCATGATCAGCCACGCGATCAGTGCATGATGATCAGTCACGTGATCAGTGCATGATCAGCCACGTGATCAGTGCATGATCAGCCACGTGATCAGTGCATGATCAGCCACGTGATCAGTGCATGATCAGCCACGTGATCAGTGCATGATCAGCCACGTGATCAGTGCATGATCAGCCACGTGATCAGTGCATGATCAGCACGTGATCAGTGCATGATCAGCCACGTGATCAGTGCATGATCAGCCACGTGATCAGTGCATGATCAGCCACGTGATCAGTGCATGATCAGCCACGTGATCAGTGCATGATCAGCCACGTGATCAGTGCATGATCAGATCACGCATGATCAGTGCATGATCAGCCACGTGATCAGTGCATGATCAGCCACGTGATCAGTGCATGATCAGCCACGTGATCAGTGCATGATCAGCCACGTGATCAGTGCATGATCAGCCACGTGATCAGTGCATGATCAGTCACGTGATCAGTGCATGATCAGTCACGTGATCAGTGCATGATCAGCCACGTGATCAGTGCATGATCAGCCACGTGATCATCAGTGCATGATCAGCATGATCGCCACGATCAGTGCATGATCAGCCACGTGATCAGTGCATGATCAGCCACGTGATCAGTGCATGATCAGCACGTGATCAGTGCATGATCAGCCACGTGATCAGTGCATGATCAGCCACGTGATCAGTGCATGATCAGCCACGTGATCAGTGCATGATCAGCCACGTGATCAGTGCATGATCAGCCACGTGATCAGTGCATGATCAGCCACGTGATCAGTGCATGATCAGTCACGTGATCAGTGCATGATCAGTCACGTGATCAGTGCATGATCAGCCACGCGATCAGTGCATGATCAGCCACGTGATCAGTGCATGATCAGCCACGTGATCAGTGCATGATCAGCCACGTGATCAGTGCATGATCAGTCACGTGATCAGTGCATGATCAGCCACGTGATCAGTGCATGATCAGCCACGTGATCAGTGCATGATCAGCCACGTGATCAGTGCATGATCAGCCACGTGATCAGTGCATGATCAGCCACGTGATCAGTGCATGATCAGCCACGTGATCAGTGCATGATCAGCCACGATCAGTGCATGATCAGCCACGTGATCAGTGCATGATCAGCCACGTGATCAGTGCATGATCAGCCACGATCAGTGCATGATCAGCCACGTGATCAGTGCATGATCAGCCACGTGATCAGATCAGTGCATGATCAGCCACGTGATCAGTGCATGATCAGCCACGTGATCAGTGCATGATCAGCCACGTGATCAGTGCATGATCAGCCACGTGATCAGTGCATGATCAGTCACGTGATCAGTGCATGATCAGATCACGTGATGATGATCATGATCAGCCACGTGATCAGTGCATGATCAGTCACGTGATCAGTGCATGATCAGCCACGTGATCAGTGCATGATCAGCCACGTGATCAGTGCATGATCAGCCACGTGATCAGTGCATGATCAGTCACGTGATCAGTGCATGATCAGCCACGTGATCAGTGCATGATCAGCCACGTGATCAGTGCATGATCAGCCACGATGATCAGATCAGCATGATCAGTCACGTGATCAGTGCATGATCAGCCACGTGATCAGTGCATGATCAGCCACGTGATCAGTGCATGATCAGCCACGTGATCAGTGCATGATCAGCCACGTGATCAGTGCATGATCAGCCACGATCAGTGCATGATCAGCCATGATCAGTGCATGATCAGCCACGTGATCAGTGCATGATCAGCCACGTGATCAGTGCATGATCAGTCACGTGATCAGTGCATGATCAGCCACGATCAGTGCATGATCAGCCACGATCAGTGCATGATCAGCCACGTGATCAGTGCATGATCAGCCACGTGATCAGTGCATGATCAGCCACGCCATCAGTGTGCATGATCAGTCACGTGATCAGTCAGTGCATGATCAGCCACGTGATCAGTGCATGATCAGCCACGTGATCAGTGCATGATCAGCCACGTGATCAGTGCATGATCAGCCACGTGATCAGTGCATGATCAGCCACGTGATCAGTGCATGATCAGCCACGTGATCAGTGCATGATCAGCCACGTGATCAGTGCATGATCAGCACGACGTGATCAGCCACAGTGCATGATCAGCCACGTGATCAGTGCATGATCAGCCACGTGATCAGTGTGCATGATCAGCCACGTGATCAGTGCATGATCAGCCACGTGATCAGTGCATGATCAGCCACGTGATCAGTGCATGATCAGCCACGTGATCAGTGCATGATCAGCCACGTGATCAGTGCATGATCAGCCACGTGATCAGTGCATGATCAGCCACGTGATCAGTGCATGATCAGCACGTGATCAGTGCATGATCAGCCACGTGATCAGTGCATGATCAGTCACGTGATCAGTGCATGATCAGCCACGTGATCAGTGCATGATCAGCCACGTGATCAGTGCATGATCAGCCACGTGATCAGTGCATGATCAGCCACGTGATCAGTGCATGATCAGCCACGTGATCAGTGCATGATCAGCCACGTGATCAGTGCATGATCAGCCACGTGATCAGTGCATGATCAGCCACGTGATCAGTGCATGATCAGCCACGTGATCAGTGCATGATCAGCCACGTGATCAGTGCATGATCAGTCACGTGATCAGTGCATGATCAGCACGTGATCAGTGCATGATCAGCCACGTGATCAGTGCATGATCAGCCACGTGATCAGTGCATGATCAGCCACGTGATCAGTGCATGATCAGCCACGTGATCAGTGCATGATCAGCCACGTGATCAGTGCATGATCAGCACGTGATCAGTGCATGATCAGCCACGTGATCAGTGCATGATCAGCCACGTGATCAGTGCATGATCAGCCACGTGATCAGTGCATGATCAGCCACGTGATCAGTGCATGATCAGCCACGTGATCAGTGCATGATCAGCCACGTGATCAGTGCATGATCAGCCACGTGATCAGTGCATGATCAGCCACGTGATCAGTGCATGATCAGCCACGTGATCAGTGCATGATCAGCCACGATCAGATGATCAGTGCGCGATCAGTGCAGATCAGTCACGATCAGTGCATGATCAGCACGTGATCAGTGCATGATCAGCCACGTGATCAGTGTGCATGATCAGCCACGTGATCAGTGCATGATCAGCCACGTGATCAGTGCATGATCAGCCACGTGATCAGTGCATGATCAGCCACGATCAGTGCATGATCAGCCACGTGATCAGTGTATGATCAGCCACGTGATCAGTGCATGATCAGCCACGTGATCAGTGCATGATCAGTCACGTGATCAGTGCATGATCAGCCACGTGATCAGTGTGCATGATCAGCCACGTGATCAGTGCATGATCAGTGACAGTGACGTGATCAGTGCATGATCAGCCACGTGATCAGTGCATGATCAGCCACGTGATCAGTGCATGATCAGCCACGTGATCAGTGCATGATCAGCAGCCGTGATCAGTGCATGATCAGCCACGTGATCAGTGCATGATCAGCCACGTGATCAGTGCATGATCAGCCACGTGATCAGTGCATGATCAGCCACGTGATCAGTGCATGATCAGCCACGTGATCAGTGCATGATCAGCCACGTGATCAGTGCATGATCAGCCACGTGATCAGTGCATGATCAGCCACGTGATCAGTGCATGATCAGTCACGTGATCAGTGCATGATCAGCCACGTGATCAGTGCATGATCAGCACGTGATCAGTGCATGATCAGCCACGTGATCAGTGCATGATCAGCCACGTGATCAGTGCATGATCAGCCACGTGATCAGTGCATGATCAGCCACGTGATCAGTGCATGATCAGCCACGTGATCAGTGCATGATCAGCCACGATCAGTGCATGATCAGCCACGTGATCAGTGCATGATCAGCCACGTGATCAGTGCATGATCAGCCACGTGATCAGTGCATGATCAGCCACGTGATCAGTGCATGATCAGCCACGTGATCAGTGCATGATCAGCCACGCGATCAGTGCATGATCAGCACGTGATCAGTGCATGATCAGCCACGTGATCAGTGCATGATCAGCCACGTGATCAGTGCATGATCAGCCACGTGATCAGTGCATGATCAGCCACGTGATCAGTGCATGATCAGCCACGTGATCAGTGCATGATCAGCCACGCATCAGTGATCAGATCAGTCACGTGATCAGTGCATGATCAGCCAGTCACGCGATCAGTGCATGATCAGATCAGTGCATGATCAGCGTGATCAGTGCATGATCAGCCACGTGATCAGTGCATGATGATCAGTGCACGTGATCAGTGCATGATCAGTCACGTGATCAGTGCATGATCAGCCACGTGATCAGTGCATGATCAGCCACGTGATCAGTGCATGATCAGCCACGTGATCAGTGCATGATCAGCCACGTGATCAGTGCATGATCAGCCACGTGATCAGTGCATGATCAGCCACGTGATCAGTGCATGATCAGCCACACGTGATCAGTGCATGATCAGCACGTGATCAGTGCATGATCAGCCACGTGATCAGTGCATGATCAGCCACGTGATCAGTGCATGATCAGCAGTCACGATCAGTGCATGATCAGCCACGTGATCAGTGCATGATCAGCACGTGATCAGTGCATGATCAGCCACGTGATCAGTGCATGATCAGCCACGTGATCAGTGCATGATCAGCCACGTGATCAGTGCATGATCAGCCACGTGATCAGTGCATGATCAGTCACGTGATCAGTGCATGATCAGCCACGATCAGTGCATGATCAGCCACGTGATCAGTGCATGATCAGCCACGTGATCAGTGCATGATCAGCCATGTGATCAGTGTAAGATCAACCACGTGATCAGTGCATTATCTGCAACGTGGTTAGTGTATGATCAGTCACGTGACCAGTTCATGATCAGCCAAGTGATTAGTGCATGATCAGCCACGTGATCAGTGCATGATCAGTCACGTGATCAGTGCATGATCAGCCACGTGATCAGTGCATGATCAGCCACGTGATCAGTGCATGATCAGCCACGTGATCAGTGCATGATCAGTCATGTGATCAGTGCATGATTCGCAACATGATAAGTGAATGATCAGGCACGTGATCAGAGTATGATCAGCCACGTGATCAGTGTATGGTCAGCCACGTCATCAGTGCATGATCAGCCACGATCAGTGCATGATCAGCCACGTGATCAGTGCATGATCAGTCACGTGATCAGTGCATGATCAGCACGTGATCAGTGCATGATCAGCCACGTGATCAGTGCATGATCAGCCACGTGATCAGTGCATGATCAGCAGCCACGTGATCAGTGCATGATCAGCCACGTGATCAGTGCATGATCAGTCACGCGATCAGTGCATGATCAGCCACGTGATCAGTGCATGATCAGCCACGCGATCAGTGCATGATCAGCCACGTGATCAGTGCATGATCAGCCACGTGATCAGTGCATGATCAGCACGTGATCAGTGCATGATCAGCCACGATCAGTGTGCATGATCAGCCACGTGATCAGTGCATGATCAGCCACGTGATCAGTGCATGATCAGCCACGTGATCAGTGCATGATCAGCCACAGTGATCAGTGCAGTGCATGATCAGCACGTGATCAGTGCATGATCAGCCACGTGATCAGTGCATGATCAGCCACGTGATCAGTGCATGATCAGTCACGTGATCAGTGCATGATCAGCCACGTGATCAGTGCATGATCAGCCACGCGATCAGTGCATGATCAGCACACGATCAGTGCATGATCAGTCACGATCAGTGTATGATCAGCCACGATCAGTGCATGATCAGCCACGTGATCAGTGCATGATCAGCACGATCAGATCAGTGATCATGATCACGATCAGTGATCAGTGCATGATCAGCCACGATCAGTGCATGATCAGCCACGTGATCAGTGCATGATCAGCCACGTGATCAGTGCATCAGATCAGTGATCAGTGCATGATCAGTGCATGATCAGTCATGATCAGTGACGATCAGTGCATGATCAGCCACGCGATCAGTGCATGATCAGCCACGCATCAGTGCATGATCAGCCACGTGATCAGTGCATGATCAGCCACGTGATCAGTGCATGATCAGCCACGTGATCAGTGCATGATCAGGCACGGAAGAGTGCAGCATCACTCACGCGATCAGTGTATGATAGCACTAATCAGTGCATGATCAACTAGGTGATCAGTGCATGATCAGTCACGCGATCAGTCTTTAAGATCAGAGTCACGTGATCAGTGTATGATCAGCCACGTGATCAGTGCATGATCAGCTAATGACTGCGCATGATCAGGCACGATCAGTCACATCAGTCCATGGAGTCACGTGATCAGCCATGTGGCGATCAGTGCATAATCAGCCACGGTGATGATCTCCTACATGATCAGTCACGGGATCAGTGCATGATGAGCCACATGATCATTGCATGATCAGCCACGCGATCAGTGCATGATCCGTCACGCGATCAGTGCATTTTCAGCCACGAATTCAGTGCATGTTCAGTCACGTGATCAGTGCATGATCAGCTTCAAGAAGAGTGCGATCACCACGAATCAGTGCATGATCAGGGGCACGGAAAGAGGTATGATCACCACGTGATCAGTGTATGATCAGTCAAGTGCATGGTCAGCCACGAATGATCAGGCACGTGTTCAGTGCATTATCAGTACGTGATCAGTGTATGATCAGACACGTGATGAGTGCATGAACAG
>NW_027219884.1:0-28459 GCF_027580195.1 Bos mutus | reverse complement strand
ATAATCGCCAGGTGAGCCGCGCGATACCTGCCCCTCATCTGCTTGATAATCGCCAGCCAGCCACGCGAGTCCTGCCCTCTCATCTGCTTGATAATCGCCAGCTGAGCCGCGCTGATACCTGCCCCTCATCTGCTTGATAATCGCCAGCTGAGCCGCGCGACACCTGCCCGCCATCTGTTTGATAATCGCCAGCTGAGCCACGCGACACCTGCCCGCCATCTGCTTGATAATCGCCAGGTGAGCCGCGCGACACCTGCCCGCCATCTGCTTGATAATCGCCAGGTGAGCCGCGCAACACCTGCCCGCCATCTGCTTGATAATCGCCAGCTGAGCCAGGCCACCTGCCCGCCATCTGCTTGATAATCGCCAGCTGAGCCGCTCCCGCTCATCTGCTTGATAATCGCCAGACTAGCCCGCCACACGTGCCCGCCATCTGCTTGATAATCGCCAGCTGAGCCCCCTCGACAGTTGCCCGCTCATCTGATTGAAAATCGCCAGCTGAGCCACAGGACACCTGCCGCTCATCTGCTTGATAATCGCCAGCTGAGCCCGCGCGACACCTGCCGCCATCTGCTTGATAATAGCCAGCTGAGCCCACGACACCTGCCCGCACATCTGCTTGATAATCGCCAGCTGAGCCCCGCGACACCTGCCCCCTCATCTGCTTGATAATCGCCAGCTGAGCCCCGCGACACCTTCCCCGCTCATCTACTTGATAATCGCCAGCTGAGCCACACGACACCTGCCCGCCATCTGCTTGATAATCGCCAGCTGAGCCACATGACACCTGCCCTCTCATCTGCTTGATAATCGCCAGCTGAGCCACACGACACCTGCCCTCTCATCTGCTTGATAATCGCCAGCTGAGCCCCCCAACACTGCCCGCTCATTTGCTTGATAATCGCCAGCTGAACCGCGCGGCACCTGCCCGCTCATCTGCTTGATAATCGCCAGATGAGCAGCGGGACACCTGCTTGCTCATCTGCTTGATATTCGCCAGGTGAGCCACATGACACCTGCCCGCTCATCTGCATGATAATCGCCAGCTGAGCCCCGCGACACCTGACCGCTCATCTGTTTGATAAATGCCAGCTGAGCCGCGGGACACCTGTCCGCTCATCTGCTTGACAATCGCCAGTTGAGCCGCGCGACACCTGTCTGCTCATCTGCTTGATAATCGCCAGTTGAGCCGCGCGACACCTGTCCGCTCATCTGCTTGATATTCGCCAGCTGAGCCCTTCGCCACCTGCTCGTTCATCTGCTTGATAATCGCCAACTGAAGCCCATGACACCTGCCCCCTCATCTGCTTGATAATCGCCAGGTGAGCTGCAGAACACCTGCCCGCTCATCTGCTTGATAATCGCCAGCTGAGCCGTGCGACACCTGCCCGCTAATCTGCTTGATAATCGCCAGATGAGCAGTGCGACACCTGCAATCTCATCTGCTTGTTAATCGCCAGGTGAGCCCTTCACCACCTGCCCGTTCATCTGCTTGATATTCGCCACATGAGCAGCGCCACACCTGTCCGCTCATCTGCTTGATTATCACCAGCTGAGCCGCGCCGCCACCTGCCCGCCATCCGCTTGATAATCGCCAGCTGAGCCTCGCGACACCTGCCCGCTCATCAGCTTGATATTCGCCAGATGAGCAGCGCCACACCTGTCCGCTCATCTGCTTGATTATCACCACCTGAGCCGCGCCACACCTGCCCGCCATCTGCTTGATAATCGCCAGATGAGCCTTCACGACACCTGCCCGCCATCTGCTTGATAATCGCCAGCTGAGCCGCACAGACACCTGCCGCCATCTGCTTGATAATCGCCAGCTGAGCCCCGCTACACCTGCCGCCATCTGCTTGATAATCGCCAGCTGAGACGCGCGACTTTGCCCTCTCATCTGCTTGATAATCGCCAGGTGAGCCGCGCGACACCTGCCCGCCATCTGCTTGAAAATCGGCAGATGAGCTGCGCAACACGTGCCCGCCATCTGCTTGATAATCGCCAGCTGAGCCGCGCGACACCTGCCCGCCATCACTTTGATAATCGCCAGCTGAGCCGCGCGACACCTGCCCGCCATCTGTTTGATAATCGCCACTGATCCACGCGACACCTGCACGCCATCTGCCTGATAATCCCAGCTGAGCCGCCGCAACACCTGCCCAATCATCTGCTGGATAATCGCCAGCTGAGCCGCGCGACACCTGCCCACCATCTGCTTGATAATCGCCAGCGGAGCCTTGCGACACCTGCCCACTCATCTGCTTGAAAATCGCCAGCTGAGCCACGCAACACCTGCCCGCCATCTGCTTGATAATCGCCAGCTGAGCCGCGCCAGCACCTGCCCGCCATCTTCTTGATAATCGCCAGATGAGCCACACGACACCTGCCCTCTCATCTGCTTGAAAAACGCCAGCTGAGCCACACGACACCTGCCCTCTCATCTCCTTGATAATCGCCAGCTGAGCCACGCGATACCTACTTGCTCATCTGCTTGATAATCGCCAGCTGAGCCCCGCGGCCTGCCCGCCATCTGCTTGACAATCGCCAGCTGAGCCGCGAGACACCTGCCGCCTCATCTGCTTGATAATCGCCAGCTGAGCCACGCGACTCTGCCCGCTCATCTGCTTGATAATCGCCAGCTGAGCCACACGACACCTGCCCTCTCATCTGTTTGATAATCACCAGCTGAGCCACGCGGGACACCTACTTGCTCATCTGCTTGATAATCGCCAGATGAGCCGCGCGACACCTGCCCGCCATCTGTTTGATAATCGCCAGCTGAGCCGCGCGACACCGGCTTGCTCACCTGCTTGATAAACGCCCCCTGAGCCGCCAGCGACACCTACCCGCCCAGTGCTTGATAATCGCCAGCTGAGCCCGCAACACCTGCCCGCCATCTGCTTGATAATCGCCAGATGAGCCACGCGACACCTGCTTGCTCATCTGCTTGATAATCGCCAGCTGAGCCGCGCCACATCTACCGGTTCATCTGCTTGATAATCGCCAGCTGAGCCACGCGACACCTGCCGCTCATCTGCTTGATATTCGCCAGCCGAGCTGAAGCGCGACACCTGCCCGCTCATCTGCTTGATAATCGCCAGCTGAGCCGCGTGACACCTGCCCTCTCATCTGCTTGATAATCACCAGCTGAGCCACGCGACACCCGCGGGCTCATCTGCTTGATAATCGCCAGCTGAGCCGCTGCGACACCTGCCCGCTCATCTGCTTGATAATCGCCAGCTGAGCCGCGCGACACCTGCCCGCTCATCTGCTTGATAATCGCCAGCTGAGCCGCGCGACACCTGCCCTCTCATCTGCTTGATAATCGCCACCTGAGCCACGCGACACCTGCCGCCATCTGCTTGATAATCGCCAGCTGAGCCCCGCGACACCTGCCGCTCATCTGCTTGATAATCGCCAGCTGAGCCACGCGAGTCCTGCCCTCTCATCTGCTTGATAATCGCCAGGTGAGCCGTGATACCTGCCCGCTCATGTTTCATAATCGCCAGCTGAGCCACGCGGACACCTGCCCCCTCATTTGTTTGATAATCGCCAGGTGAGCCACGCGACACCTGCCCGCCAAGATCTGCATGATAATCGCCAGGTGTGCCGCACGACACCTGCCCGCCATCTGTTTGATAATCGCCAGGTGAGCCGCACAACACCTGCCCGCCATCTGCTTGATAATCCCCAGCTGAGCCGCTGCGGCCCCTGCCCGCCATCTGCTTGATAATCGCCAGACTAGCATCGCCACACGCGCCCGCTCATCTGCTTGATAATCCCCAGCTGAGCCCTCGACAGTTGCCCGCCATCTGATTGAAAATCGCCACCTGAGCCACAGGACACCTGCCGCCATCTGCTTGATAATCGCCAGCTGAGCCTGACGCGACACCTGCCGCCATCTGCTTGATAATAGCCAGCTGAGCCCAGCGACACCTGCCCGCATCTGCTTGATAATCGCCAGCTGAGCCCCGACACCTGCCCCTCATCTGCTTGATAATCGCCAGCTGAGCCACGCGACACCTGCCCGCTCATCTGCTTGATAATCGCCAGCTGAGCCACACGACACCTGCCCGCTCATCTGCTTGATAATCGCCAGCTGAGCCACATGACACCTGCCCTCTCATCTGCTTGATAATCGCCAGCTGAGCCACACGACACCTGCCCTCTCATCTGCTTGATAATCGCCAGCTGAGCCGACACGACACTGCCCGCCATCTGCTTGATAATCGCCAGATGAGCCACGGGACACCTGCCCTCTCATCTGCTTGATAATCGCCAGATGAGCAGCGACACCTGCCTGCTCATCTGCTTGATATTCGCCAGGTGAGCCCATGACACCTGACCTGCTCATCTGTTTGATAAATGCCAGCTGAGCCCCTCGACACCTGACCGCCATCTGCTTGATAAATCGCCAGCTGAGCATGTGCATGATACCCACGTGATCAAAGCATGGTCAGCCACGCGATCAGTGCATGATAGCCACGTTAACGTGATCAGTTCATGCACAGTCACGTGATCAGTGCATGATGGACTCGTAATCAGTGCATGATAGCCAGGTGATCAGTTCATGATCTGTCACGTGATCAGTGCATGCGCAGTCACGTTATCAGTGTATGATAAGCCACGTGATCAGTGCATGATAGCCACCTGATCAGTGCATGGTAAGCAACGTGATTAGTGCATGATCAGCCACGTAATCAGTGCATGATCAACCATGTGATCAGTGCATGCACAGTCACGTTATCAGTGTATGATCAGCTTCTTCTTCAGTGCATGATCAGCCATGTGATCAGTGCATGATCAGTCACGTGATAAGTGCATGATCAGCCATGTGATCAGTGCATGCACAGCCACATGATCAGTGTATAATCAGCTTCATGATCATTGCATGATCAGCCACGTGATCACTGTATGATCAGCCACGTGATCAGGGCATGTGCAGTCACGTGATCAGTGTATGATCAGCCATGTGTTCAGTTCATGATAGACAAGAGATCAATGCATGATAGCTACGTGGTCAGTGCATGCTCAGTCACATGAGCAGTGCATGATCAGCCACGTGATCAGTGCATGATAGCCACGTGATCATTGCCTACAATTACGTGATCAGTGCATTTGCAGTCACGTGATTAGTGCATGGGCAGTCACGTGATCAGTGTATGATCAGCCATGTGTTCAGTTCATGATAGACAAGTGATCAATGCATGATAGCTACGTGATCAGTGCATTTGCAGTCACGTGATTAGTGCATGGGCAGTCACGTGATCAGTGTATGATCAGCCACGTGTTCAGTGCATGATAGACACCTGATCAGTGCATGATAGCCACGTGATCAGTGCATGATCAGTCACGCATGATCAGGCGCGCATGATAGTCACGTGATCAGTGATATGATCAGCCATGTGTTCAGTTCATGATAGACAAGTGATCAGTGCATGATAGCTACGTGATCAGTGCATGATGTCACGTGATCAGTGCATGATCAGTCACGTGATTAGTGCATGGGCAGTCACGTGATCAGTGTATGATCAGCCACGTGTTCAGTGCATGATAGACACCTGATCAGTGCATGATAGCCACGTGATCAGTGCATGATCTGTCACGTGATCAGTGCATGCGCAGTCACGTGATCAGTGTATGATCAGCCACGTGATCACTGCATGATAGCCACCTGATCAGTGCATGGAAAGCAACGTGATTCGTGCGTGATCAGCCACGTGATCAGTGTACGATCAGACACGTGATCAGTGCATGATCAGCCATGTGATCAGTGCATGCACAGTCAGGTGATCAGTGTATGATCAGCCACGTGTTCAGTGCATGATAGACTCGAATCAGTGCATCATAGCCACGTGATCAGTGCATGATCTGTCACGTGATCAGTGCATGCGCAGTCACGTGATCAGAGTATGATCAGCCACGTGATCACTGCATGATAGCCACCTGATCAGTGCATGGTAAGCAACGTGATTCGTGAGTGATCAGCCACGTGATCAGTGTACGATCAGACACGTGATCAGTGCATGATCAGCCACGAAATCAGTGCATGATAGCCACCTGATCAGCATGATAAGCAACGTGATTACTGCATGATCAGCCACATGATCAGTGTATGATCAGCCACGTGATCAGTGCATGATCAGCTTCGTGATCAGGGCATGATTAGTTACGTGAACAATGTATGATTAGCCACGTGATCAGTGCATGATAGCCACGAAAGAGTGCATGAACAGGTACGGATCAGTTCATGATCAGCCACGTGATCAGTGCATGATAGACACGTGATCAGTGCATGATCAGCCACGTGATCAGTGCATGATCAGTCACGGTGATCAGTGCATGATCAGCCACTTGATCAGTGTATGATCAGTCACGTGATCAGTGCATGATAGCCACGTGATCAGTGCATGATCAGCCACGTGATCAGTGTGCATGATCAGCCACGCATGATCATCAGTCACGATCAGCATGATGATCAGCCATGTGATCAGTGCATGATCAGTCACGTGATCAGTGCATGATCAGCCACGTGATCAGTGCATGATCAGCCACGTGATCAGTGCATGATCAGGCACGTGATCAGTGCATGATCAGCCACGTGATCAGTGCATGATCAGTCACGTGATCAGTGCATGATCAGCTACGTGATCAGTGCATGATCAGCCACGTGATCAGTGCATGATCAGTCACGGTGATCAGTGCATGATCAGCCACGTGATCAGTGCATGATAGCCACGTGATCAGTGCATGATCAGCTACGTGATCAGTGCATGATTAGTCACGTGATCAGTGCATGATCAGCCACGTGATCAGTGCATGATCAGCCACGTGATCAGTGCATGATCAGCCACGTGATCAGTGTATGATCAGCCACGTGATCAGTGCATGATCAGCCACGTGATCAGTGCATGATCAGCAACGTGATTAGTGCATGATTAGCCACGTGATCAGCCCATGATCAGCCACGTGATCAGTGCATGATCAGCACGCGATCAGTGCATGATCAGCCACGTGATCAGTGCATGATCAGCCACGTGATCAGTGCATGATCAGCCACGCGTGATCAGTGCATGATCAGCCACGTGATCAGTGCATGATCAGCCACGTGATCAGTGCATGATCAGCCACGTGATCAGTGTATGATCAGCCACGATCAGTGCATGATCAGTCACGTGATCAGTGCATGATCAGCCACGTGATCAGTGCATGATCAGCCACGTGATCAGTGCATGATCAGCCAACGTGATCAGTGCATGATCAGCCACGTGATCAGTGCATGATCAGCCACGTGATCAGTGCATGATCAGCCACGTGATCAGTGCATGATCAGCCACGTGATCAGTGCATGATCAGCCACGTGATCAGTGCATGATCAGCCACGTGATCAGTGCATGATCAGCCACGTGATCAGTGCATGATCAGCCACGTGATCAGTGCATGATCAGCCACGTGATCAGTGCATGATCAGCCACGTGATCAGTGCATGATCAGCCACGTGATCAGTGCATGATCAGCCACGTGATCAGTGCATGATCAGCCACGTGATCAGTGATATCAGCGTGATCATCAGTGCCACGTGATCAGTGCATGATCAGCCACGTGATCAGTGCATGATCAGCCACGTGATCAGTGCATGATCAGTCACGTGATCAGTGTATGATCAGCACGTGATCAGTGCATGATCAGCCACGTGATCAGTGCATGATCAGCCACGTGATCAGTGCATGATCAGCCACGTGATCAGTGCATGATCAGCCACGTGATCAGTGCATGATCAGCCACGTGATCAGTGCATGATCAGCCACGTGATCAGTGCATGATCAGCCACGTGATCAGTGCATGATCAGCCACGTGATCAGTGCATGATCAGCCACGTGATCAGTGCATGATCAGCCACGTGATCAGTGCATGATCAGCCACGTGATCAGTGCATGATCAGCCACGTGATCAGTGCATGATCAGCCACGTGATCAGTGCATGATCAGCCACGTGATCAGTGCATGATCAGTCACGCGATCAGTGCATGATCAGCCACGTGATCAGTGCATGATCAGCCACGCGATCAGTGATCAGTGCATGCATCAGTGCGTGATCAGTGCGTGATCAGTGCATGATCAGCGTGATCAGTGCATGATCAGTCACGTGATCAGTGCATGATCAGTCACGTGATCAGTGCATGATCAGCCACGTGATCAGTGCATGATCAGCCACGTGATCAGTGCATGATCAGGCACGTGATCAGTGCATGATCAGCCACGTGATCAGTGCATGATCAGCCACGTGATCAGTGCATGATCAGCCACGTGATCAGTGCATGATCAGCCACGTGATCAGTGCATGATCAGCCACGTGATCAGTGCATGATCAGCCACGTGATCAGTGCATGATCAGCCACGTGATCAGTGCATGATCAGCCACGTGATCAGTGCATGATCAGCCACGTGATCAGTGCATGATCAGCCACGTGATCAGTGCATGATCAGTCACGTGATCAGTGCATGATCAGCCACGTGATCAGTGCATGATCAGCCACGTGATCAGTGCATGATCAGCCACGTGATCAGTGCATGATCAGCCACGTGATCAGTGCATGATCAGCCACGTGATCAGTGCATGATCAGCCACGTGATCAGTGCATGATCAGCCACGTGATCAGTGCATGATCAGCCACGTGATCAGTGCATGATCAGCCACGTGATCAGTGCATGATCAGCCACGTGATCAGTGCATGATCAGTCACGCATGATCATGATCAGCCACGTGATCAGTGCATGATCAGCCACGTGATCAGTGCATGATCAGTCACGTGATCAGTGCATGATCAGCCACGTGATCAGTGCATGATCAGTCACGTGATCAGTGCATGATCAGCCACGTGATCAGTGCATGATCAGCCACGTGATCAGTGCATGATCAGCCACGTGATCAGTGCATGATCAGTCACGTGATCAGTGCATGATCAGCCACGTGATCAGTGCATGATCAGCCACGTGATCAGTGCATGATCAGCCACGTGATCAGTGCATGATCAGCCACGTGATCAGTGCATGATCAGCCACGTGATCAGTGCATGATCAGCCACGTGATCAGTGCATGATCAGCCACGTGATCAGTGCATGATCAGCCACGTGATCAGTGCATGATCAGCCACGTGATCAGTGCATGATCAGCCACGATCAGTGCATGATCAGCCACGTGATCAGTGCATGATCAGCCACGTGATCAGTGCATGATCAGCCACGTGATCAGTGCATGATCAGCCACGTGATCAGTGCATGATCAGCCACGTGATCAGTGCATGATCAGCCACGTGATCAGTGCATGATCAGCCACGTGATCAGTGCATGATCAGCCACGTGATCAGTGCATGATCAGCCACGTGATCAGTGCATGATCAGCCACGTGATCAGTGCATGATCAGCCACGTGATCAGTGCATGATCAGCCACGTGATCAGTGCATGATCAGCCACGTGATCAGTGCATGATCAGCCACGTGATCAGTGCATGATCAGCCACGCGATCAGTGCATGATCAGCCACGTGATCAGTGCATGATCAGCCACGTGATCAGTGCATGATCAGCCACGTGATCAGTGCATGATCAGCCACGTGATCAGTGCATGATCAGCCACGTGATCAGTGCATGATCAGCCACGTGATCAGTGCATGATCAGTCACGTGATCAGTGCATGATCAGCCACGTGATCAGTGCATGATCAGCCACGTGATCAGTGCATGATCAGTCACGTGATCAGTCATCAGCCACGATCAGTGCATGATCAGCCACGTGATCAGTGCATGATCAGCCACGTGATCAGTGCATGATCAGCCACGTGATCAGTGCATGATCAGCCACGTGATCAGTGCATGATCAGCCACGTGATCAGTGCATGATCAGCCACGTGATCAGTGCATGATCAGTCACGTGATCAGTGCATGATCAGCCACGTGATCAGTGCATGATCAGCCACGTGATCAGTGCATGATCAGTCACGTGATCAGTGCATGATCAGTCACGTGATCAGTGCATGATCAGCCACGTGATCAGTGCATGATCAGTCACGTGATCAGTGCATGATCAGTCACGTGATCAGTGCATGATCAGCCACGTGATCAGTGCATGATCAGCCACGTGATCAGTGCATGATCAGCCACGTGATCAGTGTATGATCAGCCACGTGATCAGTGCATGATCAGCCACGTGATCAGTGCATGATCAGTCACGTGATCAGTGCATGATCAGCCACGTGATCAGTGCATGATCAGCCACGTGATCAGTGCATGATCAGCCACGTGATCAGTGCATGATCAGCCACGTGATCAGTGCATGATCAGCCACGTGATCAGTGCATGATCAGCCACGTGATCAGTGCATGATGATCAGCCACGTGATCAGTGCATGATCAGCCACGTGATCAGTGCATGATCAGTCACGTGATCAGTGCATGATCAGCCACGTGATCAGTGCATGATCAGTCACGTGATCAGTGCATGATCAGCCACGTGATCAGTGCATGATCAGCCACGTGATCAGTGCATGATCAGCCACGTGATCAGTGCATGATCAGCCACGTGATCAGTGCATGATCAGCCACGTGATCAGTGCATGATCAGCCACGCGATCAGTGCATGATCAGTCACGGGATCAGTGCATGATCAGTCACGTGATCAGTGCATGATCAGCCACGTGATCAGTGCATGATCAGCCACGTGATCAGTGCATGATCAGCCACGTGATCAGTGCATGATCAGCCACGTGATCAGTGCATGATCAGTCACGTGATCAGTGTATGATCAGCTACGTGATCAGTGCATGATCAGCCACGTGATCAGTGCATGATCAGCCACGTGATCAGTGCATGATCAGCAGTCACGTGATCAGTGCATGATCAGCCACGTGATCAGTGCATGATCAGCCACGTGATCAGTGCATGATCAGCCACGTGATCAGTGCATGATCAGCCACGTGATCAGTGCATGATCAGTCACGTGATCAGTGTATGATCAGCCACGTGATCAGTGCATGATCAGCCACGTGATCAGTGCATGATCAGCCACGTGATCAGTGCATGATCAGCCACGTGATCAGTGCATGATCAGCCACGTGATCAGTGCATGATCAGCCACGTGATCAGTGCATGATCAGCCACGTGATCAGTGCATGATCAGCCACGTGATCAGTGCATGATCAGTCACGTGATCAGTGCATGATCAGCCACGTGATCAGTGCATGATCAGCCACGTGATCAGTGCATGATCAGCCACGTGATCAGTGCATGATCAGCCACGTGATCAGTGCATGATCAGCCACGTGATCAGTGCATGATCAGCCACGTGATCAGTGCATGATCAGCCACGTGATCAGTGCATGATCAGCCACGTGATCAGTGCATGATCAGTCACGCGATCAGTGCATGATCAGGCATGTGATCAGTGCATGATCAGCCACGTGATCAGTGCATGATCAGCCACGTGATCAGTGTGCATGATCAGCCACGTGATCAGTGCATGATCAGCCACGATGATCAGTGCATGATCAGCCACGTGATCAGTGCATGATCAGCCACGTGATCAGTGCATGATCAGCCACGTGATCAGTGATCAGTGCATGATCAGGCACGTGATCAGTGCATGATCAGCCACGTGATCAGTGCATGATCAGCCACGTGATCAGTGCATGATCAGCCACGTGATCAGTGCATGATCAGCCACGTGATCAGTGCATGATCAGCCACGTGATCAGTGCATGATCAGCCACGTGATCAGTGCATGATCAGCCACGTGATCAGTGCATGATCAGCCACGTGATCAGTGCATGATCAGCCACGTGATCAGTGCATGATCAGCCACGTGATCAGTGCATGATCAGCCACGTGATCAGTGCATGATCAGCCACGATGATCAGTGCATGATCAGCCACGTGATCAGTGCATGATCAGCCACGTGATCAGTGCATGATCAGCCACGTGATCAGTGCATGATCAGCCACGTGATCAGTGCATGATCAGCCACGTGATCAGTGCATGATCAGCCACGTGATCAGTGCATGATCAGCCACGTGATCAGTGCATGATCAGTCACGTGATCAGTCAGCATGATCAGCACGATCAGTGATCAGTGCATGATCAGCCACGTGATCAGTGCATGATCAGCCACGTGATCAGTGCATGATCAGCCACGTGATCAGTGCATGATCAGTCACGTGATCAGTGCATGATCAGCCACGTGATCAGTGCATGATCAGCCACGTGATCAGTGCATGATCAGCCACGTGATCAGTGCATGATCAGCCACGTGATCAGTGCATGATCAGCCACGTGATCAGTGCATGATCAGCCACGTGATCAGTGCATGATCAGCCACGTGATCAGTGCATGATCAGCCACGTGATCAGTGCATGATCAGCCACGTGATCAGTGCATGATCAGCCACGTGATCAGTGCATGATCAGCCACGTGATCAGTGCATGATCAGCCACGTGATCAGTGCATGATCAGCCACGTGATCAGTGCATGATCAGCCACGCGATCAGTGCATGATCAGTCACGTGATCAGTGCATGATCAGCCACGTGATCAGTGCATGATCAGCCACGTGATCAGTGCATGATCAGCCACATGATGATCAGTGCATGATCAGCCACGATGATCAGTGCATGATATCAGCCACGTGATCAGTGCATGATCAGCCACGTGATCAGTGCATGATCAGCCACGTGATCAGTGCATGATCAGCCACGTGATCAGTGCATGATCAGCCACGTGATCAGTGCATGATCAGCCACGTGATCAGTGCATGATCAGCCACGTGATCAGTGTGCATGATCAGCCACGTGATCAGTGCATGATCAGCCACGTGATCAGTGCATGATCAGCCACGTGATCAGTGCATGATCAGCCACGTGATCAGTGCATGATCAGCCACGTGATCAGTGCATGATCAGCCACGTGATCAGTGCATGATCAGCCACGTGATCAGTGCATGATCAGTCACGTGATCAGTGCATGATCAGCCACGTGATCAGTGCATGACAGTCACGTGATCAGTGTATGATCAGCTTCGTGATCAGTGCATGATCAGCCACGTGATCAGTGCATGATCAGCCACGTGATCAGTGCATGATCAGCAGTCACGTGATCAGTGCATGATCAGCCACGTGATCAGTGCATGATCAGCCACGTGATCAGTGCATGATCAGCCACGTGATCAGTGCATGATCAGCCACGTGATCAGTGCATGATCAGCCACGTGATCAGTGCATGATCAGCCACGTGATCAGTGCATGATCAGCCACGTGATCAGTGCATGATCAGCCACGTGATCAGTGCATGATCAGCCACGTGATCAGTGCATGATCAGCCACGTGATCAGTGCATGATCAGCCACGTGATCAGTGCATGATCAGCCACGTGATCAGTGCATGATCAGCCACGTGATCAGTGCATGATCAGCCACGTGATCAGTGCATGATCAGCCACGTGATCAGTGCATGATCAGCCACGTGATCAGTGCATGATCAGCACACGATCAGTGCATGATCAGCCACGTGATCAGTGCATGATCAGCCACGTGATCAGTGCATGATCAGCCACGTGATCAGTGCATGATCAGTCACGTGATCAGTGCATGATCAGCCACGCGATCAGTGCATGATCAGCCACGTGATCAGTGCATGATCAGCCACGCGATCAGTGCATGATCAGCCACGTGATCAGTGCATGATCAGCCACGTGATCAGTGCATGATCAGCCACGTGATCAGTGCATGATCAGCCACGCGATCAGTGCATGATCAGCCACGTGATCAGTGCATGATCAGCCACGTGATCAGTGCATGATCAGCCACGTGATCAGTGCATGATCAGCCACGTGATCAGTGCATGATCAGCCACGTGATCAGTGCATGATCAGCCACGTGATCAGTGCATGATCAGCCACGTGATCAGTGCATGATCAGTCACGTGATCAGTGCATGATCAGTGCATGATCAGCGATCAGTGCATGATCAGCCACGTGATCAGTGCATGATCAGCCACGTGATCAGTGCATGATCAGCCACGTGATCAGTGCATGATCAGCCACGTGATCAGTGCATGATCAGCCACGTGATCAGTGCATGATCAGCCACGTGATCAGTGCATGATCAGTCCACGATCAGTGCATGATCAGCCACGTGATCAGTGCATGATCAGCCACGTGATCAGTGCATGATCAGCCACGTGATCAGTGCATGATCAGTCACGTGATCAGTGCATGATCAGCCACGATCAGTGCATGATCAGCCACGTGATCAGTGCATGATCAGCCACGTGATCAGTGCATGATCAGCCACGCGATCAGTGCATGATCAGCCACGTGATCAGTGCATGATCAGTCACGTGATCAGTGCATGATCAGCCACGTGATCAGTGCATGATCAGCCACGTGATCAGTGCATGATCAGCCACGTGATCAGTGCATGATCAGCCACGTGATCAGTGCATGATCAGCCACGTGATCAGTGCATGATCAGCCACGTGATGATCAGTGCATGATCAGCCACGTGATCAGTGCATGATCAGCCACGATCAGTGCATGATCAGCCACGTGATCAGTGCATGATCAGCCACGTGATCAGTGCATGATCAGTCACGTGATCAGTGCATGATCAGCCACGATCAGTGCATGATCAGCCACGTGATCAGTGCATCAGATCAGCCACGATCAGATCAGTGCATGATCAGTCACGTGATCAGTGCATGATCAGCCACGTGATCAGTGCATGATCAGCCACGTGATCAGTGCATGATCAGTCACGTGATCAGTGCATGATCAGTCACGTGATCAGTGCATGATCAGCCACGTGATCAGTGCATGATCAGCCACGTGATCAGTGCATGATCAGTCACGTGATCAGTGCATGATCAGCCACGTGATCAGTGCATGATCAGCCACGTGATCAGTGCATGATCAGCCACGTGATCAGTGCATGATCAGCCACGTGATCAGTGCATGATCAGCACGTGATCAGTGCATGATCAGCCACGTGATCAGTGCATGATCAGCCACGCGATCAGTGCATGATCAGCCACGTGATCAGTGCATGATCAGCCACGTGATCAGTGCATGATCAGCCACGATCAGTGCATGATCAGCCACGTGATCAGTGCATGATCAGCCACGTGATCAGTGCATGATCAGCCACGTGATCAGTGCATGATCAGCCACGTGATCAGTGCATGATCAGCCACGTGATCAGTGCATGATCAGCCACGGATCAGTGCATGATCAGCCACGTGATCAGTGCATGATCAGCCACGTGATCAGTGATGATCAGCCACGTGATCAGTGCATGATCAGCCACGTGATCAGTGCATGATCAGCCACGTGATCAGTGCATGATCAGCCACGTGATCAGTGCATGATCAGCCACGTGATCAGTGTATGATCAGCCACGTGATCAGTGCATGATCAGTCACGTGATCAGTGCATGATCAGCCACGTGATCAGTGCATGATCAGCCACGTGATCAGTGCATGATCAGCCACGTGATCAGTGCATGATCAGCCACGTGATCAGTGCATGATCAGCCACGTGATCAGTGCATGATCAGCCATCCACGATCAGTGCATGATCAGCCACGTGATCAGTGCATGATCAGCCACGTGATCAGTGCATGATCAGCCACGTGATCATCAGTGCATGATCAGCCACGATCAGTGCATGATCAGCCACGTGATCAGTGCATGATCAGCCACGTGATCAGTGCATGATCAGCCACGTGATCAGTGCATGATCAGCCACGTGATCAGTGCATGATCAGCCACGTGATCAGTGCATGATCAGCCACGTGATCAGTGCATGATCAGCCACGTGATCAGTGCATGATCAGCCACGATCAGTGCATGATCAGCCACGTGATCAGTGCATGATCAGCACGTGATCAGTGTGCATGATCAGCCACGTGATCAGTGCATGATCAGCCACGTGATCAGTGCATGATCAGTCACGAATCAGTGCATGATCAGCCACGTGATCAGTGCATGATCAGCCACGTGATCAGTGCATGATCAGCCACGTGATCAGTGCATGATCAGCCACGTGATCAGTGCATGATCAGCCACGTGATCAGTGCATGATCAGCACGCGTGATCAGTGCATGATCAGCCACGCGATCAGTGCATGATCAGCCACGTGATCAGTGCATGATCAGTCACGTGATCAGTGCATGATCAGCCACGTGATCAGTGCATGATCAGCCACGTGATCAGTGCATGATCAGTCACGTGATCAGTGCATGATCAGCCACGTGATCAGTGCATGATCAGCCACGTGATCAGTGCATGATCAGCCACGTGATCAGTGCATGATCAGCCACGTGATCAGTGCATGATCAGCCACGTGATCAGTGCATGATCAGCCACGTGATCAGTGCATGATCAGCCACGTGATCAGTGCATGATCAGCCACGTGATCAGTGCATGATCAGCCACGCGATCAGTGCATGATCAGCCACGTGATCAGTGCATGATCAGCACGTGATCAGTGCATGATCAGCCACGTGATCAGTGCATGATCAGCCACGTGATCAGTGCATGATCAGCCACGTGATCAGTGCATGATCAGCCACGTGATCAGTGCATGATCAGCCACGTGATCAGTGCATGATCAGCCACGTGATCAGTGCATGATCAGTCACGTGATCAGTGCATGATCAGTCACGATCAGTGCATGATCAGCCACGTGATCAGTGCATGATCAGCCACGTGATCAGTGCATGATCAGCACACGATCAGTGCATGATCAGCCACGATCAGTGCATGATCAGCCACGTGATCAGTGCATGATCAGCCACGTGATCAGTGCATGATCAGCCACGTGATCAGTGCATGATCAGTCACGTGATCAGTGCATGATCAGCCACGTGATCAGTGCATGATCAGCCACGTGATCAGTGCATGATCAGCCACGTGATCAGTGCATGATCAGCCACGTGATCAGTGCATGATCAGCCACGTGATCAGTGCATGATCAGCCACGTGATCAGTGCATGATCAGCCACGTGATCAGTGCATGATCAGCCACGTGATCAGTGCATGATCAGCCACGTGATCAGTGCATGATCAGCCACGTGATCAGTGCATGATCAGCCACGTGATCAGTGTGATCAGCAGTGATCAGTGCATGATCAGCCACGTGATCAGTGCATGATCAGCCACGTGATCAGTGCATGATCAGCCACGTGATCAGTGCATGATCAGCCACGTGATCAGTGCATGATCAGCCACGTGATCAGTGCAGTGCATGATCACGTGAGCATGACAGCCACGATCAGTGCATGATCAGCCACGTGATCAGTGCATGATCAGCCACGTGATCAGTGCATGATCAGTCACGTGATCAGTGCATGATCAGCCACGTGATCAGTGCATGATCAGCCACGTGATCAGTGCATGATCAGCCACGTGATCAGTGCATGATCAGCCACGTGATCAGTGCATGATCAGCCACGTGATCAGTGCATGATCAGCCACGTGATCAGTGCATGATCAGCCACGTGATCAGTGCATGATCAGCCACGTGATCAGTGCATGATCAGCAGCACGTGATCAGTGCATGATCAGCCACGATCAGTGCAGTGCATGATCAGCCACGTGATCAGTGCATGATCAGCCACGTGATCAGTGCATGATCAGCCACGTGATCAGTGCATGATCAGCCACGTGATCAGTGCATGATCAGCCACGTGATCAGTGCATGATCAGCCACGTGATCAGTGCATGATCAGTCACGGTGATCAGTGCATGATCAGCCACGATCAGTGCATGATCAGCCACGTGATCAGTGCATGAGTCAGATCAGTGCATGATCAGTGATCAGTGATGATCAGTGCACGATCAGTGCATGATCAGGTCATGATCAGTGCATGATCAGCCACGTGATCAGTGCATGATCAGCCACGTGATCAGTGCATGATCAGCCACGTGATCAGTGCATGATCAGTCACGTGATCAGTGCATGATCAGCCACGTGATCAGTGCATGATCAGCCACGTGATCAGTGCATGATCAGCCACGTGATCAGTGCATGATCAGCCACGTGATCAGTGCATGATCAGCCACGTGATCAGTGCATGATCAGCCACGTGATCAGTGCATGATCAGCCACGTGATCAGTGCATGATCAGCCACGTGATCAGTGCATGATCAGTCACGTGATCAGTGCATGATGAGTCACGTGATCAGTGCATGATCAGCCACGTGATCAGTGCATGATCAGCCACGTGATCAGTGCATGATCAGTCACGCGATCAGTGTATGATCAGCTTCGCGATCAGTGCATGATCAGCCACGTGATCAGTGCATGATCAGCAGCACGTGATCAGTGCATGATCAGCCACGTGATCAGTGCATGATCAGCCACGTGATCAGTGCATGATCAGCCACGCGATCAGTGCATGATCAGCCACGTGATCAGTGCATGATCAGCCACGTGATCAGTGATCAGATCAGATCAGCACACGTGATCAGTGCATGATCAGTCACAGCACGTGATCAGTGCATGATCAGCCACATGATCAGTGCATGATCAGCCACATGATCAGCCAGTGATCATGATCAGCCACGTGATCAGTGCATGATCAGTCACGTGATCAGTGCATGATCAGCCACGTGATCAGTGCATGATCAGCCACGTGATCAGTGCATGATCAGCCACGTGATCAGTGCATGATCAGCCACGTGATCAGTGCATGATCAGCCACGTGATCAGTGCATGATCAGCCACGTGATCAGTGCATGATCAGTCACACGATCAGTGCATGATCAGCCACGATCGATCAGTGTGCATGATCAGCCACGTGATCAGTGCATGATCAGCAACGTGATCAGTGCATGATCAGCCACGTGATCAGTGATCATGATCAGTCACGTGATCAGTGCATGATCAGCCACGTGATCAGTGCATGATCAGCCACGTGATCAGTGCATGATCATCACGTGATCAGTGCATGATCAGTCACGTGATCAGTCAGTGCGATGATCAGCCACGTGATCAGTGCATGATCAGCCACGTGATCAGTGCATGATCAGCCACGTGATCAGTGCATGATCAGCCACGTGATCAGTGCATGATCAGCCACGTGATCAGTGCATGATCAGCCACGTGATCAGTGCATGATCAGCCACGTGATCAGTGCATGATCAGCCACGTGATCAGTGCATGATCAGCCACGTGATCAGTGTGCATGATCAGCCACGTGATCAGTGCATGATCAGCCACGTGATCAGTGCATGATCAGCCACGTGATCAGTGCATGATCAGCCACGTGATCAGTGCATGATCAGCCACGTGATCAGTGCATGATCAGCCACGTGATCAGTGCATGATCAGTCACGTGATCAGTGCATGATCAGTCACACGGATCAGTGCATGATCAGCCACGTGATCAGTGCATGATCAGCCACGTGATCAGTGCATGATCAGTCACGTGATCAGTGCATGATCAGCCACGTGATCAGTGCATGATCAGCCACGTGATCAGTGCATGATCAGCCACGATCATCAGTGCATGATCAGCCACGTGATCAGTGCATGATCAGCCACGTGATCAGTGCATGATCAGCCACGTGATCAGTGCATGATCAGCCACGTGATCAGTGATCAGTCACGTGATCAGATCAGCACATGATCAGATGATCAGTCACGCATGATCAGCCACGTGATCAGTGCATGATCAGCCACGTGATCAGTGCATGATCAGTCACGTGATCAGTGCATGATCAGCCACGTGATCAGTGCATGATCAGCACGTGATCAGTGCATGATCAGTCACGTGATCAGTGCATGATCAGCACGCAGTGCATGATCAGTGCATGATCAGCCACGTGATCAGTGCATGATCATCAGTGCACGATCAGCCATCAGTGCATGATCAGCCACGTGATCAGTGCATGATCAGCCACGTGATCAGTGCATGATCAGCCACGTGATCAGTGCATGATCAGCCACGTGATCAGTGCATGATCAGTCACGTGATCAGTGTATGATCAGCCACGTGATCAGTGCATGATCAGCCACGTGATCAGTGCATGATCAGCCACGTGATCAGTGCATGATCAGCCACGTGATCAGTGCATGATCAGCCACGTGATCAGTGCATGATCAGCCACGTGATCAGTGCATGATCAGCCACGTGATCAGTGCATGATCAGCCACGTGATCAGTGCATGATCAGCCACGTGATCAGTGCATGATCAGCCACGATCATCAGTGCATGATCAGCCACGTGATCAGTGCATGATCAGCCACGTGATCAGTGCATGATCATCACGTGATCAGTGCATGATCAGCCACGTGATCAGTGCATGATCAGCCACGATCAGTGATCAGTGCATGATCAGCCACGTGATCAGTGCATGATCAGCCACGTGATCAGTGCATGATCAGCCACGTGATCAGTGCATCAGTCACGATGATCAGTGCATGATCAGCCACGTGATCAGTGCATGATCAGCACGTGATCAGTGCATGATGATCAGCCACGTGATCAGTGCATGATCAGCCACGTGATCAGTGCATGATCAGCAGTCACGTGATCAGTGCATGATCAGCCACGATCAGTGCATGATCAGCCACGTCAGTGCATGATCAGTCACGTGATCAGTGCATGATCAGCCACGTGATCAGTGCATGCATCAGCCACGTGATCAGTGCATGATCAGTGCGATGATCGTGATCAGTGATCAGTGCATGATCAGCCACGTGATCAGTGCATGATCAGCCACGTGATCAGTGCATGATCAGTCACGTGATCAGTGCATGATCAGCACGTGATCAGTGCATGATCAGCCACGTGATCAGTGCATGATCAGCCACGTGATCAGTGCATGATCAGCCACGTGATCAGTGCAGATCAGTGATCAGCCACGTGAGCCAGTGATCAGTGCATGATCAGCACGTGATCAGTGCATGATCAGCCACGTGATCAGTGCATGATCAGCCACGTGATCAGTGCATCAGCCACGTGATCAGTGCATGATCAGCCACGTGATCAGTGCATGATCAGCCACGTGATCAGTGCATGATCAGCACGCGTGATCAGTGCATGATCAGCCACGTGATCAGTGCATGATCAGCCACGTGATCAGTGCATGATCAGCCACGTGATCAGTGCATGATCAGTCACGTGATCAGTGTATGATCAGCCACGTGATCAGTGCATGATCAGCCACGTGATCAGTGCATGATCAGCCACGTGATCAGTGCATGATCAGCCACACGTGATCAGTGCATGATCAGCCACGTGATCAGTGCATGATCAGTCACGTGATCAGTGCATGATCAGCCACGTGATCAGTGCATGATCAGCCACGCGATCAGTGCATGATCAGCCACGTGATCAGTGATCAGTGCATGATCAGCCACGTGATCAGTGCATGATCAGCCACGTGATCAGTGCATGATCAGCCACGTGATCAGTGCATGATCAGTCACGTGATCAGTGTGCATGATCAGCCACGTGATCAGTGCATGATCAGTCACGTGATCAGTGCATGATCAGCCACGTGATCAGTGCATGATCAGCCACGTGATCAGTGCATGATCAGCCACGTGATCAGTGCATGATCAGCCACGTGATCAGTGCAGATCAGCATGATCAGCCACGTGATCAGTGCATGATCAGCCACGTGATCAGTGCATGATCAGCCACGTGATCAGTGCATGATCAGCCACGTGATCAGTGCATGATCAGCCACGTGATCAGTGCATGATCAGCCACGTGATCAGTGCATGATCAGCCACGTGATCAGTGCATGATCAGCACGTGATCAGTGCATGATCAGCCACGTGATCAGTGCATGATCAGCCACGTGATCAGTGCATGATCAGTCACGTGATCAGTGCATGATCAGTCACGTGATCAGTGCATGATCAGCCACGTGATCAGTGCATGATCAGCACACGATCAGTGCATGATCAGCCACGTGATCAGTGCATGATCAGCCACGTGATCAGTGCATGATCAGTCACGCGATCAGTGCATGATCAGCCACGATCGATCAGTGCATGATCAGCCACGTGATCAGTGCATGATCAGCCACGTGATCAGTGCATGATCAGTCACGTGATCAGTGCATGATCAGTCATGATCATCAGTATGATGATCAGCCACGTGATCAGTGCATGATCAGCCACGTGATCAGTGCATGATCAGTCACGCGATCAGTGCATGATCAGCTTCGTGATCAGTGCATGATCAGCCACGTGATCAGTGCATGATCAGTCACGTGATCAGTGCATGATCAGCCACGTGATCAGTGCATGATCAGCCACGTGATCAGTGCATGATCAGCCACGTGATCAGTGCATGATCAGCCACGTGATCAGTGCATGATCAGCACGTGATCAGTGCATGATCAGCCACGTGATCAGTGTATGATCAGCCACGATCAGTCAGTGATCAGATCAGCCACGTGATCAGTGCATGATCAGCCACGTGATCAGTGCATGATCAGCCACGTGATCAGTGCATGATCAGCACGTGATCAGTGCATGATCAGTGCATGATCAGTCAGCCACGTGATCAGTGCATGATCAGCCACGTGATCAGTGCATGATCAGCCACGGTGATCAGTGCATGATCAGCCACGTGATCAGTGTATGATCAGCACATCAGATCATCAGCATGATCAGCCACGTGATCGTGATCAGTATGATCAGGCACGTGATCAGTGCATGATCAGTCACGTGATCAGTGCATGATCAGCCACGTGATCAGTGCATGATCAGCCACGTGATCAGTGCATGATCAGTCACGTGATCAGTGCATGATCAGCCACATGATCAGTGCGTGATCACGTGATCAGTGATGATCAGCCACGATCAGTGCATGATCAGTCACGTGATCAGTGCATGATCAGCCACAGATCAGTGCATGATCAGCCACGTGATCAGTGCATGATCAGCCACGTGATCAGTGCATGATCAGCCACGATCAGTGCATGATCAGCCACGTGATCAGTGCATGATCAGCCACGTGATCAGTGCATGATCAGCACGATCAGTGCATGATCAGCCACGTGATCAGTGCATGATCAGCCACGTGATCAGTGCATGATCAGCCACGATCAGTGCATGATCAGCACACGTGATCAGTGCATGATCAGCAGTCACGATCAGTGCATGATCAGCCACGTGATCAGTGCATGATCAGCCACGTGATCAGTGCATGATCAGCCACGTGATCAGTGCATGATCAGCCACGTGATCAGTGCATGATCAGCCACGTGATCAGTGCATGATCAGTGCATGATCAGCCACGTGATCAGTGCATGATCAGCCACACGATCAGTGCATGATCAGCCACGTGATCAGTGCATGATCAGCAGCCATCAGTGATGATCAGTGATGTGATCAGTGCATGATCAGCCACGTGATCAGTGCATCAGATCAGTGCATGATCAGCCACGTGATCAGTGCATGATCAGCCACGTGATCAGTGCATGATCAGCCACGTGATCAGTGCATGATCAGCCACGTGATCAGTGCATGATCAGCCACGTGATCAGTGCATGATCAGCCACGTGATCAGTGCATGATCAGCCACGCGATCAGTGCATGATCAGCACGATCAGATCAGTGATCATGATCAGCAGGTGATGATCAGTGCATGATCAGCCACGTGATCAGTGCATGATCAGCCACGTGATCAGTGCATGATCAGCCACGTGATCAGTGCATGATCAGCCACGTGATCAGTGCATGATCAGCCACATGATCAGTGCATGATCAGCCACGTGATCAGTGCATGATCAGTCACGTGATCAGTGCATGATCAGCCACGATCAGTGCATGATCAGCCACGTGATCAGTGCATGATCAGCCACGTGATCAGTGCATGATCAGCCACGTGATCAGTGCATGATCAGCCACGTGATCAGTGCATGATCAGCCACGTGATCAGTGCATGATCAGCCACGTGATCAGTGCATGATCAGCCACGTGATCAGTGCATGATCAGCATGATCAGCCACAGTGATCAGCCACGTGATGATCAGATCATCAGCGTGATCAGTGCATGATCATCAGCACGTGATCAGTGCATGATCAGCCACGTGATCAGTGCATGATCAGCCACGTGATCAGTGCATGATCAGCACGTGATCAGTGCATGATCAGTCACACGATCAGTGCATGATCAGCCACGTGATCAGTGCATGATCAGCCACGTGATCAGTGCATGATCAGCCACGTGATCAGTGCATGATCAGCCACGTGATCAGTGCATGATCAGTCACGTGATCAGTGCATGATCAGCCACGTGATCAGTGCATGATCAGCCACGTGATCAGTGCATGATCAGCCACACGTGATCAGTGCATGATCAGTCACGTGATCAGTGCATGATCAGCATGATCAGTGCATGATCAGCCACGTGATCAGTGCATGATCAGCCACGTGATCAGTGCATGATCAGCCACGTGATCAGTGCATGATGATCAGCACGTGATCAGTGCATGATCAGCCACGTGATCAGTGCATGATCAGCCACGTGATCAGTGCATGATCAGCCACGTGATCAGTGCATGATCAGCACGCGGATCAGTGCATGATCAGCCACGTGATCAGTGCATGATCAGCCACGTGATCAGTGCATGATCAGCCACGTGATCAGTGCATGATCAGTCACGTGATCAGTGCATGATCAGCCACGTGATCAGTGCATGATCAGCCACGTGATCAGTGCATGATCAGCCACGTGATCAGTGCAAGATCAGCCACGTGATCAGTGCATGATCAGTCACGTGATCAGTGTATGATCAGCCACGTGATCAGTGCATGATCAGCCACGTGATCAGTGCATGATCAGCCACGATCAGTGATCAGCCACATGATCAGTGCATGATCACATCACGTGATCAGTGCATGATCAGTCACGTGATCAGCATGATCAGCCATGATCAGCCAGGTGATCAGTGCATGATCAGCCACGTGATCAGTGCATGCACAGTCACGTGATCAGTGTATGATCAGCCACAGATCAGTGCATGATCAGCCACGATCATCAGCCACGTGATCAGTGCACGTGATGATCAGCATGATCAGCCACGTGATCAGTGCATGATCAGCCACGTGATCAGTGCATGATCAGCCACGTGATCAGTGCATGATCAGGCACGTGATCAGTGCATGATCAGGCATGTGATCAGTGCATGATCAGCCAGGTGATCAGTGCATGATCAGCACGTGATCAGTGCATGATCAGTCACGTGATCAGTGTATGATCAGCTTCGTGATTAGTTCATTATCAACAACGTGATCAGTGTATGATCAACCAGGTAATCAGTGCATGATCAGCCACATGAACAGTGCAAGATCAGCCAAGTGATCAGTGCATGCACAGTCACGTAATCAGTGTATGATCAGCTTTGAGATCAGTGCATGATGAGCCACGTGATAAGTGCATGATCAGGCAAGTGATCAGTTCATGATCAGGCATGTGATCAGTGCATGATCAGTCACATGATCAGTGTATGATCAGCCACGTGATCAGTGCATGATAGCCACGTGACCCCTGCATGATCAGTCACGTGATCAGTATATGATGAGCCACGGGATCACTGCATGATAGCCATGTGATCAGTGCATGATAGCTATGTGATCAGTGCATGATCAGCCACGTAATCAGTGCATGATCAGCCACGTGATCATTGCATGCTCAGCCACTTGATCAGTGCATGCACAGTCACGTGATCAGTGTATATTCAGCTTCGTGATCAGTGCATGGTCAGCCACGTGATCAGTTCATTATCAGGCAGGTGATGACTGCATGATCAGTCACGTGATAAGTGCATGATCAGCCTTGTGATCAGTGCATGCACAGTCACGTGTTCAGTGTATATTCAGCTTCGTGATCAGTGCATGATGAGCCACGTGATCATTGCATGTTCATCCACGTGATCAGTGCATGCACAGTCACGTGATCAGTGTATGATCAGCTTCGTGATCAGTGCATGGTCAGCCACATGATCAGTTCATTATCAGGCAGGTGATGACTGCAGGATCAGTCACGTGATAAGTGCATGATCAGGCACGTGATCAGTTCATGATCAGCCACGTGATCAGTGAAAGATCAGCCATGGGATCAGTGCATGCACAGTCACGTGATCAGTACATGCACAGTCACGTGATCAGTGTATGATCAGCTTCATGATCAGTGCATGATGAGCCACGGGATCAGTGCACGTGCAGTCTCGTGATCAGTGTATGATCAGGCATGTGATAAGTGCATGATCAGCCACGTGATCAGTGCACGATCAGCCACGTGATCATTGCATTTTCAGCCACGTGATCAGTGCATGCACAGTCACCTGATCAGTGTATGATCAGCTTCGTGATCAGTGCATGATCAGCCACGTGATCAGTGCATGATCAGGCACGTGATCAGTGCATTATCAGGCACGTGATCAGTGCATGATCAGGCACGTGATGAGTGCATGAACAGCCACGTGATCAGTGTATGATCAGCCACGTGATGATCAGTGCATGATCCGCAACGTGATTAGTGCATGATCAGTCACGTGATCAGTGTATGATCACCCAGGTGATCAGTGCATGATCAGCCACGTGATCAATGCATGCATGGTCCCGTGATCAGTGTATGATCAACTTCTTCTTCAGTGCATGATCAGCCACATGATCAGTGCATGATCAGGCAGGTGAAGAATGCATAATCAGTCACGTGATCAGTGTATGACAGCCAGGTTATCAGCGCATTATCAGCCACGTGATTAGTGCAAGATCAGCCAAGTGATCAGTGCATGCACACTCACATGATCAGTGTATGATCAGCTTCGTGATCAGTGCATGGTCAGCCACGTGATCAGTGCATGATCAGGCACGTGAAGAGTGCATGATCAGTCAAGATATCAGTGTATGATCAGTCACGTGATCAGTGTATGATCAGCCACGCATGCATGCAGTCACGTGATCAGTGTATGATCAGCCACGTGATCAGTGCATTATCAGCCAGGTGATCAGTGCATGATCAGTCACGTGATCAGTGTATGATCAGGCATGTGATCAGTGCATGATCAGCCACGATCAGTGCATGATCAGCCACGTGATCAGTGCATGATCAGTCACGTGATCAATGTATGATCAGCCACGTGATCAGTGCATGATCAGGCACGTGATCAGTGCATGATCAGTCACGTGATCAGTGCATGATCAGGCACGTGATCAGTGCATGATCAGCCACGTGATCAGTGCATGATCAGTCACGCGATCAGTGCATGATCAGGCACGTGATCAGTGCATGATCAGCCACGTGATCAGTGTATGATCAGCCACGTGATCAGTGTGATGATCAGCCACGTGATCAGTGCATGATCAGCCACGTGATCAGTGCATGATCAGTCACGGATCAGTGCATGATCAGCCACGTGATCAGTGCATGATCAGCCACGTGATCAGTGCATGATCAGCCACGTGATCAGTGCATGATCAGCCACGTGATCAGTGCATGATCAGTCACGTGATCAGTGTATGATCAGTCACGTGATCAGTGCATGATCAGCCACGTGATCAGATCAGCCACGTGATCAGTGCATGATCAGCCACGTGATCAGTGCATGATCAGTCACGTGATCAGTGCATGATCAGCCACGTGATCAGTGCATGATCAGCCACGCGATCAGTGCATGATCAGCCACGCGATCAGTGCATGATCAGGCACGATCAGTGCATGATCAGCCACGTGATCAGTGCATGATCAGCCACGTGATCAGTGTATGATCAGTCACGTGATCAGTGCATGATCAGCCACGTGATCAGTGCATGATCAGCCACGTGATCAGTGCATGATCAGCCACGTGATCAGTGCATGATCAGCCACGTGATCAGTGCATGATCAGCCACGTGATCAGTGCATGATCAGTCACGTGATCAGTGCATGATCAGCCACGTGATCAGTGCATGATCAGCCACGTGATCAGTGCATGATCAGCCACGTGATCAGTGCATGATCAGCCACGTGATCAGTGCATGATCAGCCACGTGATCAGTGCATGATCAGCCACGCGATCAGTGCATGATCAGCCACGTGATCAGTGCATGATCAGCCACGTGATCAGTGCAAGATCAGCCACGTGATCAGTGCATGATCAGTCACGTGATCAGTGTATGATCAGCCACGTGATCAGTGCATGATCAGCTTTCTGATCAGTGCATGATCAGTCACGTGATCAGTGCATGATCAGCCACGAAGAGTGCATGATCAGCCACGCGATCAGTGCATGATCAGCCACGTGATCAGTATATGATCAGCCACGTGATCAGTGCATGATCAGCCACGTGATCAGTGCATGATCAGCCACGTGATCAGTGCATGATCAGCCACGATCAGTGCATGATCAGCCACGTGATCAGTGTATGATCAGCCACGTGATCAGTGCATGATCAGCCACGCGATCAGTG
>NW_027219883.1:0-39243 GCF_027580195.1 Bos mutus | reverse complement strand
TGCAGTCAGTGATCACGCGGCTGATCATGCACTGATATCGTGACTGAACATGCACTGACCATGTGCCCGGAGCCGTGAGGCATTCCACTCTGGACAAAGGTCATGAGGAAGGAGGCTCGCATACGCAAATGCGGGACCGAGCCTCAGGAGTCCACCCGGATATTCTCGAGCATCTCCCCCAAAATAACCAGAGTCTGCCTACTTTATTGCTTTGTGCTCACCTCTGATTTCACTGGGGCTGTCCCCACCACCATCTCGCCTCTCTGTCAAAGAGTTAACTTACAGCTCCAATTCATAAAGTTCCTTGTCATTCTTCCCTGTAACTTCCAGCCGAAGTCTCCATCTGGAGCGCAGAACCCACCACGCTTCCTAATTATGCCTGGGCTGCTAAGACCCACTGAGAAGGTGTCTAGGTGAGGCACCTTCCGCCGAGGGCGCCATGCCTACGTACGAAGTGGTGCAAACTTTTGTCTTGAAGTTTGATTGGTCTCCCCACAAAACCAAGCTACTCAGTCTCTTTTTCTCCACCGAATTTTCCTACTGAGCTATCCTCATACTATTCTTCTTGATATCTCTGATGAGCATATAAATAGTCGCCAGGCCATCTCTCCTTGGAATACCCTGATCAGCTGGGGCTGGTCCTCGCAGGTGGCGCCCAAACAGGGACCTCAGGAGGCAATACTCAAAGAGCTGAGCAGACACGAACCACGCAATCAGCAGGCTATAAGCAGGGAGCTGAGCAGTGACGAATCATGCTGCTCAACTGGCACAATCAAGCAGGTGACCAGGCAGGAATCACGCAGCTCAGCTGGCAATTGTCACAGATGAGCCGACAGGAATCACGCAGCTCAGCAGGCCCTGATCACGTGACTCTGCAGGCACTGATCACGTGGCTGATCAAGGCACAGATCACGTGACTGAGCATGCACTGATCAGGTGACTGCGCATGCACTGATGACGGGCTGATCGGGCACTGATCACGCGGCTCATCATGCACTGATCACGTGTTTATCAGGCAGTGATCAGTGACCGACAGGCGCTGATCATGGACTGTGCACGCACTGATCCCGCGGCTGATCAGGAACTGACCACCTGACGGCGCATGCAGTGATCACGCGGCTGATCGCTCACCGATCACGTGTTTATCATACGGTGATCACGCGACTGAGAGGCGCTGATCACGCGACTGTGCAGTCAGTGATCACGTGGCTGATCATGCACTGATATCGCGACTGAACATGCACTGACCATGTGCCCGGAGCCGGTGAGGCATTCCACTCTGGACAAAGGTCATGAGGAAGGAGGCTCGCATACGCAAATGCGGGACCGAGCCTCAGGAGTCCACCCGATATTCTCGAGCATCTCCCCCAAAATAACCAGAGTCTGCCTACTTTATTGCTTTGTGCTCACCTCTGATTTCACTGGGGCTGTCCCCACCACCATCTCGCCTCTGTCAAAGAGTTAACTTACAGCTCCAATTCATAAAGTTCCTTGTCATTCTTCCCTGTAACTTCCAGCCGAGTCTCCATCTGGAGCGCAGAACCCACCACGCTTCCTAATTATGCCTGGGCTGCTAAGACCCACTGAGAAGGTGTCTAGGTGAGGCACCTTCCGCTCTTTCGAGAGGGCGCCTGCCCACGTAAGTGGTGCAAACTTCTTGTCTTGAAGTTTGATTGGTCTCCCCAGAAAACCAAGCTACTCAGTCTCCTTTTCTCCACCGAATTTTCCTACTGAGCTATCCTCATACTATTCTTCTTGATATCTCTGATGAGCATATAAATAGTCGCCTAGGCCATCTCTCCTTCAATACCCTGATCAGCTGGGGCTGGTCCCGCAGGTGGCGCCCAACAGGGACCCCAGGAGGCAATACTCAAAGAGCTGAGCAGACACGAACCACGCAATCAGCAGGCTATAAGCAGGGAGCTGAGCAGTGACGAATCATGCTGCTCAACTGGCACTAATCAAGCAGGTGACCAGGCAGGAATCACGCAGCTCAGCTGGCAATTGTCAAGCAGATGAGCCGACAGGAATCACGCAGCTCAGCAGGCCCTGATCACGTGACTCTGCAGGCACTGATCACGTGGCTGATCAAGTACAGATCACGTGACTGAGCATGCACTGATCAGGTGACTGCGCATGCACTGATGACGTGGCTGATCGGGCACTGATCACGTGGCTCATCATGCACTGATCACGTGTTTATCAGGCAGTGATCAGTGACTGACAGACGCTGATCATGGGACTGTGCACGCACTGATCCCGTGGCTGATCAGGAACTGACCACCTGACGGCGCATGCAGTGATCACGTGGCTGATCGTTCACTGATCACGTGTTTATCATACGGTGATCACGTGACTGAGAGGCGCTGATCACGTGACTGTGCAGTCAGTGATCACGTGGCTGATCATGCACTGATATCGGGACTGAACATGCACTGACCATGTGCCCGGAGCCGGTGAGGCATTCCACTCTGGACAAAGGTCATGAGGAAGGAGGCTCGCATACGCAAATGCGGGACCGAGCCTCAGGAGTCCACCCGGATATTCTCGAGCATCTCCCCAAAATAACCAGAGTCTGCCTACTTTATTGCTTTGTGCTCACCTCTGATTTCACTGGGGCTGTCCCCACCACCATCTCGCCTCTGTCAAAGAGTTAACTTACAGCTCCAATTCATAAAGTTCCTTGTCATTCTTCCCTGTAACTTCCAGCCGAGTCTCCATCTGGAGCGCAGAACCCACCACGCTTCCTAATTATGCCTGGGCTGCTAAGACCCACTGAGAAGGTGTCTAGGTGAGGCACCTTCCGCTTTTCGAGGGGCGCCTGCCTACGTAAGTGGTGCAAACTTTTTGTCTTGAAGTTTGATTGGTCTCCCCAAAAACCAAGCTACTCAGTCTCTTTTCTCCACCGAATTTTCCTACTGAGCTATCCTCATACTATTCTTCTTGATATCTCTGATGAGCATATAAATAGTCGCCAGGCCATCTCTCCTTCAATACCCTGATCAGCTGGGGCTGGTCCCGCAGGTGGCGCCCAACACAGGGACCTCAGGAGGCAATACTCAAAGAGCTGAGCAGACACGAACCACGCAATCAGCAGGCTATAAGCAGGAGCTGAGCAGTGACGAATCATGCTGCTCAACTGGCACAATCAAGCAGGTGACCAGGCAGGAATCACGCAGCTCAGCTGGCAATTGTCAAGCAGATGAGCCGACAGGAATCACGCAGCTCAGCAGGCCCTGATCACGTGACTCTGCAGGCACTGATCACGTGGCTGATCAAGCACAGATCACGTGACTGAGCATGCACTGATCAGGTGACTGCGCATGCACTGATGACGACGGCTGATCGGGCACTGATCACGTGGCTCATCATGCACTGATCACGTGTTTATCAGGCAGTGATCAGTGACTGACAGGCGCTGATCATGGGACTGTGCACGCACTGATCCCGTGGCTGATCAGGAACTGACCACCTGACGGCGCATGCAGTGATCACGCGGCTGATCGCTCACCGATCACGTGTTTATCATACGGTGATCACGCGACTGAGAGGCGCTGATCACGTGACTGTGCAGTCAGTGATCACGCGGCTGATCATGCACTGATATCGGACTGAACATGCACTGACCATGTGCCCGGAGCCGGTGAGGCATTCCACTCTGGACAAAGGTCATGAGGAAGGAGGCTCGCATACGCAAATGCGGGACCGAGCCTCAGGAGTCCACCCGGATATTCTCGAGCATCTCCCCAAAAAATAACCAGAGTCTGCCTACTTTATTGCTTTGTGCTCTCACCTCTGATTTCACTGGGGCTGTCCCCACCACCATCTCGCCTCTGTCAAAGAGTTAACTTACAGCTCCAATTCATAAAGTTCCTTGTCATTCTTCCCTGTAACTTCCAGCCGAAGTCTCCATCTGGAGCGGAACCCACCACGCTCCTAATTATGCCTGGGCTGCTAAGACCCACTGAGAGAAGGTGTCTAGGTGAGGCACCTTCCGCTTTTTCGAGAGGGCGCCTGCGCCCTACGTAAGTGGTGCAAACTTTGTCTTGAAGTTTTATTGGTCTCTCCGCAGAAACCAAGCTACTCAGTCTCTTTTCTCCACCGAATTTTCCTACTGAGCTATCCTCATACTATTCTTGATATCTCTGATGAGCATATAAATAGTCGCCAGGCCATCTCTCCTTCAATACCCTGGATCAGCTGGGGCTGGTCCTCGCAGGTGGCGCCCAACAGGGACCTCAGGAGGCAATACTCAAAGAGCTGAGCAGACACGAACCACGCAATCAGCAGGCTATAAGCAGGGAGCTGAGCAGTGACGAATCATGCTGCTCAACTGGCACAATCAAGCAGGTGACCAGGCAGGAATCACGCAGCTCAGCTGGCAAATTGTCAAGCAGATGAGCCGACAGGAATCACGCAGCTCAGCAGGCCCTGATCACGTGACTCTGCAGGCACTGATCACGTGGCTGATCAAGTACAGATCACGTGACTGAGCATGCACTGATCAGGTGACTGCGCATGCACTGATGACGGGCTGATCGGGCACTGATCACGTGGCTCATCATGCACTGATCACGTGTTTATCAGGCAGTGATCAGGGACTGACAGGCGCTGATCATGGGACTGTGCACGCACTGATCCCGTGGCTGATCAGGAACTGACCACCTGACGGCGCATGCAGTGATCACGCGGGCTGATCGCTCACTGATCACGTGTTTATCATACGGTGATCACGTGACTGAGAGGCGCTGATCACGCGACTGTGCAGTCAGTGATCACGCGGCTGATCATGCACTGATATCGGGACTGAGCATGCACTGACCATGTGCCCGGAGCCGTGAGGCATTCCACTCTGGACAAAGGTCATGAGGAAGGAGGCTCGCATACGCAAATGCGGGACCGAGCCTCAGGAGTCCACCCGGATATTCTCGAGCATCTCCCCCAAAATAACCAGAGTCTGCCTACTTTATTGCTTTGTGCTCACCTCTGATTTCACTGGGGCTGTCCCCACCACCATCTCGCCTCTGTCAAAGAGTTAACTTACAGCTCCAATTCATAAAGTTCCTTGTCATTCTTCCCTGTAACTTCCAGCCGAGTCTCCATCTGGAGCGCAGAACCCACCACGCTTCCTAATTATGCCTGGGCTGCTAAGACCCACTGAGAAGGTGTCTAGGTGAGGCACCTTCCGCTTTTTCGAGAGGCGCCATGGCCTACGTACGGTGGTGCAAACTTTGTCTTGAAGTTTTATTGGTCTCCCCAAAAACCAAGCTACTCAGTCTCTTTTCCACCGAATTTTCCTACTGAGCTATCCTCATACTATTCTTCTTGATATCTCTGATGAGCATATAAATAGTCGCCAGGCCATCTCTCCTTCAATACCCTGGATCAGCTGGGGCTGGTCCCGCAGGTGGCGCCCAACAGGGACCTCAGGAGGCAATACTCAAAGAGCTGAGCAGACACGAACCACGCAATCAGCAGGCTATAAGCAGGGAGCTGAGCAGTGACGAATCATGCTGCTCAACTGGCACAATCAAGCAGGTGACCAGGCAGGAATCACGCAGCTCAGCTGGCAATTGTCAAGCAGATGAGCCGACAGGAATCACGCAGCTCAGCAGGCCCTGATCACGTGACTCTGCAGGCACTGATCACGTGGCTGATCAAGCACAGATCACGTGACTGAGCATGCACTGATCAGGTGACTGCGCATGCACTGATGACGGGGCTGATCGGGCACTGATCACGTGGCTCATCATGCACTGATCACGTGTTTATCAGGCAGTGATCAGTGACTGACAGGCGCTGATCATGGGACTGTGCACGCACTGATCCCGCGGCTGATCAGGAACTGACCACCTGACGGCGCATGCAGTGATCACGCGGCTGATCGCTCACCGATCACGTGTTTATCATACGGTGATCACGTGACTGAGAGGCGCTGATCACGCGACTGTGCAGTCAGTGATCACGTGGCTGATCATGCACTGATATCGGGACTGAACATGCACTGACCATGTGCCCGGAGCCGTGAGGCATTCCACTCTGGACAAAGGTCATGAGGAAGGAGGCTCGGCATACGCAAATGCGGGACCGAGCCTCAGGAGTCCACCCGGATATTCTCGAGCATCTCCCCCCCAAAATAACCAGAGTCTGCCTACTTTATTGCTTTGTGCTCTCACCTCTGATTTCACTGGGGCTGTCCCCCACCACCATCTCGCCTCTCTGTCAAAGAGTTAACTTACAGCTCCAATTCATAAAGTTCCTTGTCATTCTTCCCTGTAACTTCCAGCCGAGTCTCCATCTGGAGTGCAGAACCCACCACGCTTCCTAATTATGCCTGGGCTGCTAAGACCCACTCGAGAAGGTGTCTAGGGTGAGGCACCTTCCGCTCTTCGAGAGGGCGCCATGCCTACGTAAGTGGGTGCAAACTTTTTGTCTTGAAGTTTTATTGGTCTCCCACAGAAAAACCAAGCTACTCAGTCTTTTTCCACCACCGAATTTTCCTACTGAGCTATCCTCATACTATTCTTCTTGATATCTCTGATGAGCATATAAATAGTCGCCAGGCCATCTCTCCTTCAATACCCTGATCAGCTGGGGCTGGTCCCGCAGGTGGCGCCCAAACAGGGACCTCAGGAGGCAATACTCAAAGAGCTGAGCAGACACGAACCACGCAATCAGCAGGCTATAAGCAGGAGCTGAGCAGTGACGAATCATGCTGCTCAACTGGCACAATCAAGCAGGTGACCAGGCAGGAATCACGCAGCTCAGCTGGCAATTGTCAAGCAGATGAGCCGACAGGAATCACGCAGCTCAGCAGGCCCTGATCACGTGACTCTGCAGGCACTGATCACGTGGCTGATCAAGCACAGATCACGTGACTGAGCATGCACTGATCAGGTGACTGCGCATGCACTGATGACGACGGGCTGATCGGGCACTGATCACGTGGCTCATCATGCACTGATCACGTGTTTATCAGGCAGTGATCAGTGACCGACAGGCGCTGATCATGGGACTGTGCACGCACTGATCCCGTGGCTGATCAGGAACTGACCACCTGACGGCGCATGCAGTGATCACGCGGCTGATCGCTCACCGATCACGTGTTTATCATACGGTGATCACGTGACTGAGAGGCGCTGATCACGTGACTGTGCAGTCAGTGATCACGCGGCTGATCATGCACTGATATCGGACTGAACATGCACTGACCATGTGCCCGGAGCCGGTGAGGCATTCCACTCTGGACAAAGGTCATGAGGAAGGAGGCTCGCATACGCAAATGCGGGACCGAGCCTCAGGAGTCCACCCGATATTCTCGAGCATCTCCCCAAAAATAACCAGAGTCTGCCTACTTTATTGCTTTGTGCTCACCTCTGATTTCACTGGGGCTGTCCCCACCACCATCTCGCCTCTCTGTCAAAGAGTTAACTTACAGCTCCAATTCATAAAGTTCCTTGTCATTCTTCCCTGTAACTTCCAGCCGAGTCTCCATCTGGAGCGCAGAACCCACCACGCTTCCTAATTATGCCTGGGCTGCTAAGACCCACTGAGAAGGTGTCTAGGTGAGGCACCTTCCGCTTTTCGAGAGGGCGCTGCGCCTACGTAAGTGGTGCAAACTTTTGTCTTGAAGTTTGATTGGTCTCCCAAAAACCAAGCTACTCAGTCTCTTTTCTCCACCGAATTTTCCTACTGAGCTATCCTCATACTATTCTTCTTGATATCTCTGATGAGCATATAAATAGTCGCCAGGCCATCTCTCCTTCAATACCCTGGATCAGCTGGGGCTGGTCCCGCAGGTGGCGCCCAACAGGGACCTCAGGAGGCAATACTCAAAGAGCTGAGCAGACACGAACCACGCAATCAGCAGGCTATAAGCAGGGAGCTGAGCAGTGACGAATCATGCTGCTCAACTGGCACAATCAAGCAGGTGACCAGGCAGGAATCACGCAGCTCAGCTGGCAAATTGTCAAGCAGATGAGCCGACAGGAATCACGCAGCTCAGCAGGCCCTGATCACGTGACTCTGCAGGCACTGATCACGTGGCTGATCAAGTACAGATCACGTGACTGAGCATGCACTGATCAGGTGACTGCGCATGCACTGATGACGGGCTGATCGGGCACTGATCACGTGGCTCATCATGCACTGATCACGTGTTTATCAGGCAGTGATCAGTGACTGACAGGCGCTGATCATGGGACTGTGCACGCACTGATCCCGTGGCTGATCAGGAACTGACCACCTGACGGCGCATGCAGTGATCACGCGGCTGATCGCTCACCGATCACGTGTTTATCATACGGTGATCACGTGACTGAGAGGCGCTGATCACGCGACTGTGCAGTCAGTGATCACGCGGCTGATCATGCACTGATATCGACTGAACATGCACTGACCATGTGCCCGGAGCCGGTGAGGCATTCCACTCTGGACAAAGGTCATGAGGAAGGAGGCTCGCATACGCAAATGCGGGACCGAGCCTCAGGAGTCCACCCGGATATTCTCGAGCATCTCCCCCAAAAATAACCAGAGTCTGCCTACTTTATTGCTTTGTGCTCACACTGATTTCACTGGGGGCTGTCCCACCACCATCTCGCTCTCTCTGTCAAAGAGTTAACTTACAGCTCCAATTCATAAAGTTCCTTGTCATTCTTCCCTGTAACTTCCAGCCGAGTCTCCATCTGGAGCGCAGAACCCACCACGCTTCCTAATTATGCCTGGGCTGCTAAGACCCACTGAGAAGGTGTCTAGGTGAGGCACCTTCCGCTTTTCGAGAGGGCGCCTGGCCTACGTAAGTGGTGCAAACTTTTGTCTTGAAGTTTGATTGGTCTCCCGCAAAACCAAGCTACTCAGCCCTTTTTCCACCGAATTTTCCTACTGAGCTATCCTCATACTATTCTTCTGATATCTCTGATGAGCATATAAATAGTCGCCAGGCCATCTCTCCTTTCAATACCCTGGATCAGCTGGGGCTGGTCCCGCAGGTGGCGCCAACAGGGACCTCAGGAGGCAATACTCAAAGAGCTGAGCAGACACGAACCACGCAATCAGCAGGCTATAAGCAGGGAGCTGAGCAGTGACGAATCATGCTGCTCAACTGGCACTAATCAAGCAGGTGACCAGGCAGGAATCACGCAGCTCAGCTGGCAATTGTCAAGCAGATGAGCCGACAGGAATCACGCAGCTCAGCAGGCCCTGATCACGTGACTCTGCAGGCACTGATCACGTGGCTGATCAAGCAGATCACGTGACTGAGCATGCACTGATCAGGTGACTGCGCATGCACTGATGACGTGGCTGATCGGGCACTGATCACGTGGCTCATCATGCACTGATCACGTGTTTATCAGGCAGTGATCAGTGACTGACAGGCGCTGATCATGGGACTGTGCACGCACTGATCCCGTGGCTGATAAGGAACTGACCACCTGACGACGCGCATGCAGTGATCACGCGGGCTGATCGCTCACCGATCACGTGTTTATCATACGGTGATCACGCGACTGAGAGGCGCTGATCACGTGACTGTGCAGTCAGTGATCACGTGGCTGATCATGCACTGATATCGGGACTGAGCATGCACTGACCATGTGCCCGGAGCCGGTGAGGCATTCCACTCTGGACAAAGGTCATGAGGAAGGAGGCTCGCATACGCAAATGCGGGACCGAGCCTCAGGAGTCCACCCGATATTCTCGAGCATCTCCCCCCAAAATAACCAGAGTCTGCCTACTTTATTGCTTTGTGCTCACCTCTGATTTCACTGGGGCTGTCCCCACCACCATCTCGCCTCTCTGTCAAAGAGTTAACTTACAGCTCCAATTCATAAAGTTCCTTGTCATTCTTCCCTGTAACTTCCAGCCGAGTCTCCATCTGGAGCGCAGAACCCACCACGCTTCCTAATTATGCCTGGGCTGCTAAGACCCACTCGAGAAGGTGTCTAGGTGAGGCACCTTCCGCTTCTTCGAGAGGGCGCCTGCGCCTACGTAAGTGGTGCAAACTTTTGTCTTGAAGTTTGATTGGTCTCCCAAAAACCAAGCTACTCAGTCTCTTTTCTCCACCGAATTTTCCTACTGAGCTATCCTCATACTATTCTTCTTGATATCTCTGATGAGCATATAAATAGTCGCCAGGCCATCTCTCCTTCAATACCCTGGATCAGCTGGGGCTGGTCCCGCAGGTGGCGCCCAACAGGGACCTCAGGAGGCAATACTCAAAGAGCTGAGCAGACACGAACCACGCAATCAGCAGGCTATAAGCAGGGAGCTGAGCAGTGACGAATCATGCTGCTCAACTGGCACAATCAAGCAGGTGACCAGGCAGGAATCACGCAGCTCAGCTGGCAATTGTCAAGCAGATGAGCCGACAGGAATCACACAGCTCAGCAGGCCCTGATCACGTGACTCTGCAGGCACTGATCACGTGGCTGATCAAGCACAGATCACGTGACTGAGCATGCACTGATCAGGTGACTGCGCATGCACACTGATGACGTGGCTGATCGGGCACTGATCACGTGGCTCATCATGCACTGATCACGTGTTTATCAGGCAGTGATCAGTGACTGACAGGCGCTGATCATGGGACTGTGCACGCACTGATCCCGTGGCTGATCAGGAACTGACCACCTGACGGCGCATGCAGTGATCACGCGGCTGATCGCTCACTGATCACGTGTTTATCATACGGTGATCACGCGACTGAGAGGCGCTGATCACGCGACTGTGCAGTCAGTGATCACGTGGCTGATCATGCACTGATATCGGGACTGAGCATGCACTGACCATGTGCCCGGAGCCGGTGAGGCATTCCACTCTGGACAAAGGTCATGAGGAAGGAGGCTCGCATACGCAAATGCGGGACCGAGCCTCAGGAGTCCACCCGATATTCTCGAGCATCTCCCCCAAAATAACCAGAGTCTGCCTACTTTATTTATTGCTTTGTGCTCACACCTCTGATTTCACTGGGGCTGTCCCCACCACCATCTCGCCTCTGTCAAAGAGTTAACTTACAGCTCCAATTCATAAAGTTCCTTGTCATTCTTCCCTGTAACTTCCAGCCGAGTCTCCATCTGGAGCGCAGGAACCCACCACGCTTCCTAATTATGCCTGGGCTGCTAAGACCCACTGAGAAGGTGTCTAGGTGAGGCACCTTCCGCTTTCGAGAGGGCGCCTGCCCTACGTAAGTGGTGCAAACTTTGTCTTGAAGTTTGATTGGTCTCCCAAAAAAACAAGCTACTCAGTCTCTTTTCTCCACCGAATTTTCCTACTGAGCTATCCTCATACTATTCTTCTTGATATCTCTGATGAGCATATAAATAGTCGCCAGGCCATCTCTCCTTCTTGAATACCCTGGATCAGCTGGGGCTGGTCCCCGCAGGTGGCGCCCAACAGGGACCTCAGGAGGCAATACTCAAAGAGCTGAGCAGACACGAACCACGCAATCAGCAGGCTATAAGCAGGAGCTGAGCAGTGACGAATCATGCTGCTCAACTGGCACAATCAAGCAGGTGACCAGGCAGGAATCACGCAGCTCAGCTGGCAATTGTCAAGCAGATGAGCCGACAGGAATCACGCAGCTCAGCAGGCCCTGATCACGTGACTCTGCAGGCACTGATCACGTGGCTGATCAAGTACAGATCACGTGACTGAGCATGCACTGATCAGGTGACACGCGCATGCACTGATGACGGGCTGATCGGGCACTGATCACGTGGCTCATCATGCACTGATCACGTGTTTATCAGGCAGTGATCAGTGACTGACAGGCGCTGATCATGGGACTGTGCACGCACTGATCCCGTGGCTGATCAGGAACTGACCACCTGACGGCGCATGCAGTGATCACGCGGCTGATCGCTCACCGATCACGTGTTTATCATACGGTGATCACGTGACTGAGAGGCGCTGATCACGTGACTGTGCAGTCAGTGATCACGTGGCTGATCATGCACTGATATCGGGACTGAACATGCACTGACCATGTGCCCGGAGCCGGTGAGGCATTCCACTCTGGACAAAGGTCATGAGGAAGGAGGCTCGCATACGCAAATGCGGGACCGAGCCTCAGGAGTCCACCCGATATTCTCGAGCATCTCCCCAAAATAACCAGAGTCTGCCTACTTTATTGCTTTGTGCTCACACCTGATTTCACTGGGGCTGTCCCCACCACCATCTCGCCTCTCTGTCAAAGAGTTAACTTACAGCTCCAATTCATAAAGTTCCTTGTCATTCTTCCCTGTAACTTCCAGCCGAAGTCTCCATCTGGAGCGCAGAACCCACCACGCTTCCTAATTATGCCTGGGCTGCTAAGACCCACTGAGAAGGTGTCTAGGTGAGGCACCTTCCGCTCTTCGAGAGGGCGCCTGCGCCTACGTAAGTGGTGCAAACTTTGTCTTGAAGTTTGATTGGTCTCCCACAAAACCAAGCTACTCAGTCTCTTTTCCCACCGAATTTTCCTACTGAGCTATCCTCATACTATTCTTCTTGATATCTCTGATGAGCATATAAATAGTCGCCAGGCCATCTCTCCTTCAATACCCTGGATCAGCTGGGGCTGGTCCCCGCAGGTGGCGCCCAACAGGGACCTCAGGAGGCAATACTCAAAGAGCTGAGCAGACACGAACCACGCAATCAGCAGGCTATAAGCAGGGAGCTGAGCAGTGACGAATCATGCTGCTCAACTGGCACAATCAAGCAGGTGACCAGGCAGGAATCACGCAGCTCAGCTGGCAATTGTCAAGCAGATGAGCCGACAGGAATCACGCAGCTCAGCAGGCCCTGATCACGTGACTCTGCAGGCACTGATCACGTGGCTGATCAAGCACAGATCACGTGACTGAGCATGCACTGATCAGGTGACTGCGCATGCACTGATGACGGGCTGATCGGGCACTGATCACGTGGCTCATCATGCACTGATCACGTGTTTATCAGGCAGTGATCAGTGACTGACAGGCGCTGATCATGGGACTGTGCACGCACTGATCCCGTGGCTGATCAGGAACTGACCACCTGACGGCGCATGCAGTGATCACGCGGCTGATCGCTCACCGATCACGTGTTTATCATACGGTGATCACGTGACTGAGAGGCGCTGATCACGTGACTGTGCAGTCAGTGATCACGCGGCTGATCATGCACTGATATCGCGGACTGAGCATGCACTGACCATGTGCCCGGAGCCGGTGAGGCATTCCACTCTGGACAAAGGTCATGAGGAAGGAGGCTCGCATACGCAAATGCGGGACCGAGCCTCAGGAGTCCACCCGATATTCTCGAGCATCTCCCCAAAATAACCAGAGTCTGCCTACTTTATTGCTTTGTGCTCTCACCTCTGATTTCACTGGGGCTGTCCCCACCACCATCTCGCCTCTCTGTCAAAGAGTTAACTTACAGCTCCAATTCATAAAGTTCCTTGTCATTCTTCCCTGTAACTTCCAGCCGAGTCTCCATCTGGAGCGCAGAACCCACCACGCTTCCTAATTATGCCTGGGCTGCTAAGACCCACTGAGAAGGTGTCTAGGTGAGGCACCTTCCGCTCTTCGAGAGGGCGCCTGCGCCTACGTAAGTGGTGCAAACTTTTGTCTTGAAGTTTTATTGGTCTCCCACAAAAACCAAGCTACTCAGTCTCTTTTCTCCACCGAATTTTCCTACTGAGCTATCCTCATACTATTCTTCTTGATATCTCTGATGAGCATATAAATAGTCGCCAGGCCATCTCTCCTTCAAATACCCTGATCAGCTGGGGCTGGTCCCGCAGGTGGCGCCCAACAGGGACCTCAGGAGGCAATACTCAAAGAGCTGAGCAGACACGAACCACGCAATCAGCAGGCTATAAGCAGGGAGCTGAGCAGTGACGAATCATGCTGCTCAACTGGCACTAATCAAGCAGGTGACCAGGCAGGAATCACGCAGCTCAGCTGGCAATTGTCACAGATGAGCCGACAGGAATCACGCAGCTCAGCAGGCCCTGATCACGTGACTCTGCAGGCACTGATCACGTGGCTGATCAAGTACAGATCACGTGACTGAGCATGCACTGATCAGGTGACTGCGCATGCACTGATGACGTGGCTGATCGGGCACTGATCACGTGGCTCATCATGCACTGATCACGTGTTTATCAGGCAGTGATCAGGGACTGACAGGCGCTGATCATGGGACTGTGCACGCACTGATCCCGTGGCTGATCAGGAACTGACCACCTGACGGCGCATGCAGTGATCACGTGGCTGATCGTTCACTGATCACGTGTTTATCATACGGTGATCACGCGACTGAGAGGCGCTGATCACGTGACTGTGCAGTCAGTGATCACGCGGCTGATCATGCACTGATATCGGACTGAGCATGCACTGACCATGTGCCCGGAGCCGGAGGAGGCATTCCACTCTGGACAAAGGTCATGAGGAAGGAGGCTCGCATACGCAAATGCGGGACCGAGCCTCAGGAGTCCACCCGGATATTCTCGAGCATCTCCCCCCAAAATAACCAGAGTCTGCCTACTTTATTGCTTTGTGCTCACCTCTGATTTCACTGGGGCTGTCCCACCACCATCATCTCGCCTCTGTCAAAGAGTTAACTTACAGCTCCAATTCATAAAGTTCCTTGTCATTCTTCCCTGTAACTTCCAGCCGAGTCTCCATCTGGAGCGCAGAACCCACCACGCTTCCTAATTATGCCTGGGCTGCTAAGACCCACTGAGAAGGTGTCTAGGTGAGGCACCTTCCGCTTCTTCGAGAGGGCGCCATGCCCTACGTAAGTGGTGCAAACTTTTGTCTTGAAGTTTGATTGGTCTCCCCAAAACCAAGCTACTCAGTCTCTTTTTTCCACCGAATTTTCCTACTGAGCTATCCTCATACTATTCTTCTTGATATCTCTGATGAGCATATAAATAGTCGCCAGGCCATCTCTCCTTCAATACCCTGGATCAGCTGGGGCTGGTCCCCGCAGGTGGCGCCCAAACAGGGACCTCAGGAGGCAATACTCAAAGAGCTGAGCAGACACGAACCACGCAATCAGCAGGCTATAAGCAGGGAGCTGAGCAGTGACGAATCATGCTGCTCAACTGGCACAATCAAGCAGGTGACCAGGCAGGAATCACGCAGCTCAGCTGGCAATTGTCAAGCAGATGAGCCGACAGGAATCACGCAGCTCAGCAGGCCCTGATCACGTGACTCTGCAGGCACTGATCACGTGGCTGATCAAGCACAGATCACGTGACTGAGCATGCACTGATCAGGTGACTGCGCATGCACTGATGACGTGGCTGATCGGGCACTGATCACGTGGCTCATCATGCACTGATCACGTGTTTATCAGGCAGTGATCAGGACTGACAGGCGCTGATCATGGGACTGTGCACGCACTGATCCCGTGGCTGATCAGGAACTGACCACCTGACGGCGCATGCAGTGATCACGCGGCTGATCGCTCACTGATCACGTGTTTATATCATACGGTGATCACGTGACTGAGAGGCGCTGATCACGTGACTGTGCAGTCAGTGATCACGCGGCTGATCATGCACTGATATCGGACTGAACATGCACTGACCATGTGCCCGGAGCCGGTGAGGCATTCCACTCTGGACAAAGGTCATGAGGAAGGAGGCTCGGCATACGCAAATGCGGGACCGAGCCTCAGGAGTCCACCCGGATATTCTCGAGCATCTCCCCCCCAAAATAACCAGAGTCTGCCTACTTTATTGCTTTGTGCTCACACCTCTGATTTCACTGGGGCTGTCCCCACCACCATCTCGCCTCTCTGTCAAAGAGTTAACTTACAGCTCCAATTCATAAAGTTCCTTGTCATTCTTCCCTGTAACTTCCAGCCGAGTCTCCATCTGGAGCGCGGAACCCACCACGCTTCCTAATTATGCCTGGGCTGCTAAGACCCACTCGAGAAGGTGTCTAGGGTGAGGCACCTTCCGCTCTTCGAGAGGGCGCCATGCCACGTAAGTGGTGCAAACTTTTGTCTTGAAGTTTTATTGGTCTCCCCAAAACCAAGCTACTCAGTCTCTTTTCTCCACCGAATTTTCCTACTGAGCTATCCTCATACTATTCTTCTTGATATCTCTGATGAGCATATAAATAGTCGCCAGGCCATCTCTCCTTCAATACCCTGATCAGCTGGGGCTGGTCCCGCAGGTGGCGCCCAAACAGGGACCTCAGGAGGCAATACTCAAAGAGCTGAGCAGACACGAACCACGCAATCAGCAGGCTATAAGCAGGAGCTGAGCAGTGACGAATCATGCTGCTCAACTGGCACAATCAAGCAGGTGACCAGGCAGGAATCACGCAGCTCAGCTGGCAATTGTCAAGCAGATGAGCCGACAGGAATCACGCAGCTCAGCAGGCCCTGATCACGTGACTCTGCAGGCACTGATCACGTGGCTGATCAAGCACAGATCACGTGACTGAGCATGCACTGATCAGGTGACTGCGCATGCACTGATGGTGGCTGGGCTGATCGGGCACTGATCACGTGGCTCATCATGCACTGATCACGTGTTTATCAGGCAGTGATCAGTGACTGACAGGCGCTGATCATGGGACTGTGCACGCACTGATCCCGTGGCTGATCAGGAACTGACCACCTGACGGCGCATGCAGTGATCACGCGGGCTGATCGCTCACCGATCACGCGTTTATCATACGGTGATCACGTGACTGAGAGGCGCTGATCACGTGACTGTGCAGTCAGTGATCACGTGGCTGATCATGCACTGATATCGACTGAACATGCACTGACCATGTGCCCGGAGCCGTGAGGCATTCCACTCTGGACAAAGGTCATGAGGAAGGAGGCTCGCATACGCAAATGCGGGACCGAGCCTCAGGAGTCCACCCGGATATTCTCGAGCATCTCCCCCAAAATAACCAGAGTCTGCCTACTTTATTGCTTTGTGCTCACACCTCTGATTTCACTGGGGGCTGTCCCCACCACCATCTCGCCTCTCTGTCAAAGAGTTAACTTACAGCTCCAATTCATAAAGTTCCTTGTCATTCTTCCCTGTAACTTCCAGCCGAAGTCTCCATCTGGAGCGAGGAACCCACCACGCTTCCTAATTATGCCTGGGCTGCTAAGACCCACTGAGAAGGTGTCTAGGTGAGGCACCTTCCGCGCTTCGAGAGGGCGCCATGCGCCCTACGTAAGTGGTGCAAACTTTTGTCTTGAAGTTTTATTGGTCTCCCGCAAAAACCAAGCTACTCAGTCTCTTTTCTCCACCGAATTTTCCTACTGAGCTATCCTCATACTATTCTTCTTGATATCTCTGATGAGCATATAAATAGTCGCCAGGCCATCTCTCCTTTGAAATACCCTGGATCAGCTGGGGCTGGTCCGCAGGTGGCGCCCAACAGGGACCTCAGGAGGCAATACTCAAAGAGCTGAGCAGACACGAACCACGCAATCAGCAGGCTATAAGCAGGGAGCTGAGCAGTGACGAATCATGCTGCTCAACTGGCACAATCAAGCAGGTGACCAGGCAGGAATCACGCAGCTCAGCTGGCAAATTGTCAAGCAGATGAGCCGACAGGAATCACGCAGCTCAGCAGGCCCTGATCACGTGACTCTGCAGGCACTGATCACGTGGCTGATCAAGTACAGATCACGTGACTGAGCATGCACTGATCAGGTGACTGCGCATGCACTGATGACGGGCTGATCGGGCACTGATCACGTGGCTCATCATGCACTGATCACGTGTTTATCAGGCAGTGATCAGGGACTGACAGGCGCTGATCATGGACTGTGCACGCACTGATCCCGCGGCTGATCAGGAACTGACCACCTGACGGCGCATGCAGTGATCACGCGGCTGATCGCTCACTGATCACGTGTTTATCATACGGTGATCACGTGACTGAGAGGCGCTGATCACGCGACTGTGCAGTCAGTGATCACGCGGCTGATCATGCACTGATATCGGGACTGAGCATGCACTGACCATGTGCCCGGAGCCGGTGAGGCATTCCACTCTGGACAAAGGTCATGAGGAAGGAGGCTCGCATACGCAAATGCGGGACCGAGCCTCAGGAGTCCACCCGATATTCTCGAGCATCTCCCCCAAAATAACCAGAGTCTGCCTACTTTATTGCTTTGTGCTCACCTCTGATTTCACTGGGGCTGTCCCCACCACCATCTCGCCTCTCTGTCAAAGAGTTAACTTACAGCTCCAATTCATAAAGTTCCTTGTCATTCTTCCCTGTAACTTCCAGCCGAGTCTCCATCTGGAGCGCAGAACCCACCACGCTTCCTAATTATGCCTGGGCTGCTAAGACCCACTGAGAAGGTGTCTAGGTGAGGCACCTTCCGCTTTTCGAGAGGGCGCCATGCCTCACGTAAGTGGTGCAAACTTTTGTCTTGAAGTTTGATTGGTCTCCCCAAAACCAAGCTACTCAGTCTCTTTTCTCCACCGAATTTTCCTACTGAGCTATCCTCATACTATTCTTCTTGATATCTCTGATGAGCATATAAATAGTCGCCAGGCCATCTCTCCTTCAATACCCTGATCAGCTGGGGCTGGTCCCGCAGGTGGCGCCCAACAGGGACCTCAGGAGGCAATACTCAAAGAGCTGAGCAGACACGAACCACGCAATCAGCAGGCTATAAGCAGGGAGCTGAGCAGTGACGAATCATGCTGCTCAACTGGCACACCAAGCAGGTGACCAGGCAGGAATCACGCAGCTCAGCTGGCAATTGTCAAGCAGATGAGCCGACAGGAATCACGCAGCTCAGCAGGCCCTGATCACGTGACTCTGCAGGCACTGATCACGTGGCTGATCAAGTACAGATCACGTGACTGAGCATGCACTGATCAGGTGACTGCGCATGCACTGATGACGTGGCTGATCGGGCACTGATCACGTGGCTCATCATGCACTGATCACGTGTTTATCAGGCAGTGATCAGTGACTGACAGGCGCTGATCATGGGACTGTGCACGCACTGGCACTGATCCCGTGGCTGATCAGGAACTGACCACCTGACGGCGCATGCAGTGATCACGTGGCTGATCGTTCACTGATCACGTGTTTATCATACGGTGATCACGTGACTGAGAGGCGCTGATCACGTGACTGTGCAGTCAGTGATCACGTGGCTGATCATGCACTGATATCGTGACTGAGCATGCACTGACCATGTGCCCGGAGCCGGTGAGGCATTCCACTCTGGACAAAGGTCATGAGGAAGGAGGCTCTGCATACGCAAATGCGGGACCGAGCCTCAGGAGTCCACCCGGATATTCTCGAGCATCTCCCCAAAATAACCAGAGTCTGCCTACTTTATTGCTTTGTGCTCACCTCTGATTTCACTGGGGCTGTCCCCACCACCATCTCGCCTCTGTCAAAGAGTTAACTTACAGCTCCAATTCATAAAGTTCCTTGTCATTCTTCCCTGTAACTTCCAGCCGAGTCTCCATCTGGAGCGCAGAACCCACCACGCTTCCTAATTATGCCTGGGCTGCTAAGACCCACTGAGAAGGTGTCTAGGTGAGGCACCTTCCGCTTTTTCGAGAGGGCGCCATGCCTACGTAAGTGGTGCAAACTTTTGTCTTGAAGTTTGATTGGTCTCCCCGCAAAACCAAGCTACTCAGTCCTTTTCTCCACCGAATTTTCCTACTGAGCTATCCTCATACTATTCTTCTTGATATCTCTGATGAGCATATAAATAGTCGCCAGGCCATCTCTCCTTCGAATACCCTGATCAGCTGGGGCTGGTCCCGCAGGTGGCGCCCAACAGGGACCTCAGGAGGCAATACTCAAAGAGCTGAGCAGACACGAACCACGCAATCAGCAGGCTATAAGCAGGGAGCTGAGCAGTGACGAATCATGCTGCTCAACTGGCACAATCAAGCAGGTGACCAGGCAGGAATCACGCAGCTCAGCTGGCAATTGTCACAGATGAGCCGACAGGAATCACGCAGCTCAGCAGGCCCTGATCACGTGACTCTGCAGGCACTGATCACGCGGCTGATCAAGTACAGATCACGTGACTGAGCATGCACTGATCAGGTGACTGCGCATGCACTGATGACGTGGCTGATCGGGCACTGATCACGTGGCTCATCATGCACTGATCACGTGTTTATCAGGCAGTGATCAGTGACTGACAGGCGCTGATCATGGGACTGTGCACGCACTGATCCCGCGGGCTGATCAGGAACTGACCACCTGACGGCGCATGCAGTGATCACGCGGCTGATCGTTCACTGATCACGTGTTTATCATACGGTGATCACGTGACTGAGAGGCGCTGATCACGTGACTGTGCAGTCAGTGATCACGTGGCTGATCATGCACTGATATCGGGACTGAACATGCACTGACCATGTGCCCGGAGCCGGTGAGGCATTCCACTCTGGACAAAGGTCATGAGGAAGGAGGCTCGGCATACGCAAATGCGGGACCGAGCCTCAGGAGTCCACCCGATATTCTCGAGCATCTCCCCCCAAAATAACCAGAGTCTGCCTACTTTATTGCTTTGTGCTCACCTCTGATTTCACTGGGGCTGTCCCACCACCATCTCGCCTCTCTGTCAAAGAGTTAACTTACAGCTCCAATTCATAAAGTTCCTTGTCATTCTTCCCTGTAACTTCCAGCCGAGTCTCCATCTGGAGCGCAGAACCCACCACGCTTCCTAATTATGCCTGGGCTGCTAAGACCCACTCGAGAAGGTGTCTAGGTGAGGCACCTTCCGCTTCTTCGAGAGGGCGCCATGCCTACGTAAGTGGTGCAAACTTTTGTCTTGAAGTTTGATTGGTCTCCCGCAGAAACCAAGCTACTCAGTCTCTTTTTCTCCACCGAATTTTCCTACTGAGCTATCCTCATACTATTCTTCTTGATATCTCTGATGAGCATATAAATAGTCGCCAGGCCATCTCTCCTTGAATACCCTGGATCAGCTGGGGCTGGTCCCCGCAGGTGGCGCCCAACAGGGACCTCAGGAGGCAATACTCAAAGAGCTGAGCAGACACGAACCACGCAATCAGCAGGCTATAAGCAGGGAGCTGAGCAGTGACGAATCATGCTGCTCAACTGGCACAATCAAGCAGGTGACCAGGCAGGAATCACGCAGCTCAGCTGGCAATTGTCAAGCAGATGAGCCGACAGGAATCACGCAGCTCAGCAGGCCCTGATCACGTGACTCTGCAGGCACTGATCACGTGGCTGATCAAGCACAGATCACGTGACTGAGCATGCACTGATCAGGTGACTGCGCATGCACTGATGACGGGCTGATCGGGCACTGATCACGTGGCTCATCATGCACTGATCACGTGTTTATCAGGCAGTGATCAGGGACCGACAGGCGCTGATCATGGGACTGTGCACGCACTGATCCCGTGGCTGATCAGGAACTGACCACCTGACGGCGCATGCAGTGATCACGGGCTGATCGCTCACCGATCACGTGTTTATCATACGGTGATCACGTGACTGAGAGGCGCTGATCACGTGACTGTGCAGTCAGTGATCACGCGGCTGATCATGCACTGATATCGGACTGAGCATGCACTGACCATGTGCCCGGAGCCGGTGAGGCATTCCACTCTGGACAAAGGTCATGAGGAAGGAGGCTCGCATACGCAAATGCGGGACCGAGCCTCAGGAGTCCACCCGGATATTCTCGAGCATCTCCCCCAAAATAACCAGAGTCTGCCTACTTTATTGCTTTGTGCTCACCTCTGATTTCACTGGGGCTGTCCCCACCACCATCTCGCCTCTCTGTCAAAGAGTTAACTTACAGCTCCAATTCATAAAGTTCCTTGTCATTCTTCCCTGTAACTTCCAGCCGAGTCTCCATCTGGAGCGCAGAACCCACCACGCTTCCTAATTATGCCTGGGCTGCTAAGACCCACTGAGAAGGTGTCTAGGTGAGGCACCTTCCGCTTTTCGAGAGGGCGCCTGCGGCCTACGTAAGTGGTGCAAACTTTTGTCTTGAAGTTTTATTGGTCTCCCGCAAAAACCAAGCTACTCAGTCTCCTTTTCTCCACCGAATTTTCCTACTGAGCTATCCTCATACTATTCTTCTTGATATCTCTGATGAGCATATAAATAGTCGCCAGGCCATCTCTCCTTGGAATACCCTGGATCAGCTGGGGCTGGTCCCCGCAGGTGGCGCCCAACAGGGACCTCAGGAGGCAATACTCAAAGAGCTGAGCAGACACGAACCACGCAATCAGCAGGCTATAAGCAGGAGCTGAGCAGTGACGAATCATGCTGCTCAACTGGCACAATCAAGCAGGTGACCAGGCAGGAATCACGCAGCTCAGCTGGCAATTGTCACAGATGAGCCGACAGGAATCACGCAGCTCAGCAGGCCCTGATCACGTGACTCTGCAGGCACTGATCACGTGGCTGATCAAGCACAGATCACGTGACTGAGCATGCACTGATCAGGTGACTGGCGCATGCACTGATGACGTGGCTGATCGGGCACTGATCACGTGGCTCATCATGCACTGATCACGTGTTTATCAGGCAGTGATCAGTGACTGACAGGCGCTGATCATGGGACTGTGCACGCACTGATCCCGTGGCTGATCAGGAACTGACCACCTGACGGCGCATGCAGTGATCACGCGGCTGATCGCTCACCGATCACGTGTTTATCATACGGTGATCACGCGACTGAGAGGCGCTGATCACGTGACTGTGCAGTCAGTGATCACGCGGCTGATCATGCACTGATATCGGACTGAGCATGCACTGACCATGTGCCCGGAGCCGTGAGGCATTCCACTCTGGACAAAGGTCATGAGGAAGGAGGCTCGCATACGCAAATGCGGGACCGAGCCTCAGGAGTCCACCCGGATATTCTCGAGCATCTCCCCAAAATAACCAGAGTCTGCCTACTTTATTGCTTTGTGCTCACCTCTGATTTCACTGGGGCTGTCCCCACCACCATCTCGCCTCTGTCAAAGAGTTAACTTACAGCTCCAATTCATAAAGTTCCTTGTCATTCTTCCCTGTAACTTCCAGCCGAGTCTCCATCTGGAGCGCAGAACCCACCACGCTTCCTAATTATGCCTGGGCTGCTAAGACCCACTGAGAAGGTGTCTAGGTGAGGCACCTTCCGCTTCTTCGAGAGGGCGCCATGCCCACGTAAGTGGTGCAAACTTTGTCTTGAAGTTTTATTGGTCTCCCAGAAAACCAAGCTACTCAGTCTCTTTTCTCCACCGAATTTTCCTACTGAGCTATCCTCATACTATTTTCTTGATATCTCTGATGAGCATATAAATAGTCGCCAGGCCATCTCTCCTTGGAATACCCTGGATCAGCTGGGGCTGGTCCCCGGCAGGTGGCGTCCCAACAGGGACCTCAGGAGGCAATACTCAAAGAGCTGAGCAGACACGAACCACGCAATCAGCAGGCTATAAGCAGGAAGCTGAGCAGTGACGAATCATGCTGCTCAACTGGCACAATCAAGCAGGTGACCAGGCAGGAATCACGCAGCTCAGCTGGCAATTGTCACAGATGAGCCGACAGGAATCACGCAGCTCAGCAGGCCCTGATCACGTGACTCTGCAGGCACTGATCACGTGGCTGATCAAGTACAGATCACGTGACTGAGCATGCACTGATCAGGTGACTGCGCATGCACTGATGACGTGGCTGATCGGGCACTGATCACGTGGCTCATCATGCACTGATCACGTGTTTATCAGGCAGTGATCAGTGACTGACAGGCGCTGATCATGGGACTGTGCACGCACTGATCCCGGCTGGCTGATCAGGAACTGACCACCTGACGGCGCATGCAGTGATCACGCGGCTGATCGCTCACCGATCACGTGTTTATCATACGGTGATCACGCGACTGAGAGGCGCTGATCACGCGACTGTGCAGTCAGTGATCACGTGGCTGATCATGCACTGATATCGGGACTGAGCATGCACTGACCATGTGCCCGGAGCCGGTGAGGCATTCCACTCTGGACAAAGGTCATGAGGAAGGAGGCTCGGCATACGCAAATGCGGGACCGAGCCTCAGGAGTCCACCCGGATATTCTCGAGCATCTCCCCCCCAAAATAACCAGAGTCTGCCTACTTTATTGCTTTGTGCTCACCTCTGATTTCACTGGGGCTGTCCCACCACCATCTCGCTCTCTCTGTCAAAGAGTTAACTTACAGCTCCAATTCATAAAGTTCCTTGTCATTCTTCCCTGTAACTTCCAGCCGAGTCTCCATCTGGAGTGCAGAACCCACCACGCTTCCTAATTATGCCTGGGCTGCTAAGACCCACTGAAGAAGGTGTCTAGGTGAGGCACCTTCCGCTCTTCGAGAGGGCGCCATGCCTACGTAAGGTGGTGCAAACTTTGTCTTGAAGTTTTATTGGTCTCCCGCAAAACCAAGCTACTCAGTCTCTTTTCCCACCGAATTTTCCTACTGAGCTATCCTCATACTATTCTTCTTGATATCTCTGATGAGCATATAAATAGTCGCCAGGCCATCTCTCCTTGAATACCCTGGATCAGCTGGGGCTGGTCCCCGGCAGGTGGCGCCCGAACAGGGACCTCAGGAGGCAATACTCAAAGAGCTGAGCAGACACGAACCACGCAATCAGCAGGCTATAAGCAGGGAGCTGAGCAGTGACGAATCATGCTGCTCAACTGGCACACCAAGCAGGTGACCAGGCAGGAATCACGCAGCTCAGCTGGCAAATTGTCACAGATGAGCCGACAGGAATCACGCAGCTCAGCAGGCCCTGATCACGTGACTCTGCAGGCACTGATCACGTGGCTGATCAAGTACAGATCACGTGACTGAGCATGCACTGATCAGGTGACTGCGCATGCACTGATGACGTGGCTGATCGGCCCTGATCACGTGGCTCATCATGCACTGATCACGTGTTTATCAGGCAGTGATCAGTGACTGACAGGCGCTGATCAAGGGACTGTGCAGGCACTGATCCCGTGGCTGATCAGGAACTTACCACCTGAGTTCGCATGCAGTGATCACGTGGCTGATCGTTCACTGATCACGTGTTTATCATACGGTGATCACGTGACTGAGAGGCGCTGATCACGTGACTGTGCAGTCAGTGATCACGTGGCTGATCATGCACTGATATCGGGACTGAGCATGCACTGACCATGTGCCCGGAGCCGGTGAGGCATTCCACTCTGGACAAAGGTCATGAGGAAGGAGGCTCGGCATACGCAAATGCGGGACCGAGCCTCAGGAGTCCACCCGGATATTCTCGAGCATCTCCCCAAAATAAAACCAGAGTCTGCCTACTTTATTGCTTTGTGCTCACCTCTGATTTCACTGGGGGCTGTCCCCCACCACCATCTGGCTCTCTCTGTCAAAGAGTTAACTTACAGCTCCAATTCATAAAGTTCCTTGTCATTCTTCCCTGTAACTTCCAGCCGAGTCTCCATCTGGAGCGAGGAACCCACCACGCTTCCTAATTATGCCTGGACTGCTAAGACCCACTCGAGTAGGTGTCTAGGGTGAGGCATCTTCCGCTCTTCGAGAGGGCGCCTGCGGCCTACGTAAGTGGTGCAAACTTCTTGTCTTGAAGTTTTATTGGTCTCCCGCGTAAACCAAGCTACTCAGTCTCTTTTCTCCACCGAATTTTCCTACTGAGCTATCCTCATACTATTCTTCTTGATATCTCTGATGAGCATATAAATAGTCGCCTAGGCCATCTCTCCTTCAATACCCTGATCAGCTGGGGCTGGTCCCGCAGGTGGCGCCCAACAGGGACCTCAGGAGGCAATACTCAAAGAGCTGAGCAGACACGAACCACGCAATCAGCAGGCTATAAGCAGGGAGCTGAGCAGTGACGAATCATGCTGCTCAACTGGCACAATCAAGCAGGTGACCAGGCAGGAATCACGCAGCTCAGCTGGCAAATGTCAAGCAGATGAGCCGACAGGAATCACGCAGCTCAGCAGGCCCTGATCACGTGACTCTGCAGGCACTGATCACGTGGCTGATCAAGCACAGATCACGTGACTGAGCATGCACTGATCAGGTGACTGCGCATGCACTGATGACGGGCTGATCGGGCACTGATCACGTGGCTCATCATGCACTGATCACGTGTTTATCAGGCAGTGATCAGTGACTGACAGGCGCTGATCATGGGACTGTGCACGCACTGATCCCGTGGCTGATCAGGAACTGACCACCTGACGGCGCATGCAGTGATCACGCGGGCTGATCGCTCACTGATCACGTGTTTATCATACGGTGATCACGTGACTGAGAGGCGCTGATCACGTGACTGTGCAGTCAGTGATCACGCGGCTGATCATGCACTGATATCGACTGAAACATGCACTGACCATGTGCCCGGAGCCGGTGAGGCATTCCACTCTGGACAAAGGTCATGAGGAAGGAGGCTCGGCATACGCAAATGCGGGACCGAGCCTCAGGAGTCCACCCGGATATTCTCGAGCATCTCCCCCAAAATAAATCCAGAGTCTGCCTACTTTATTGCTTTGTGCTCACCTCTGATTTCACTGGGGCTGTCCCCACCACCATCTCGCCTCTCTGTCAAAGAGTTAACTTACAGCTCCAATTCATAAAGTTCCTTGTCATTCTTCCCTGTAACTTCCAGCCGAGTCTCCATCTGGAGCGCAGAACCCACCACGCTTCCTAATTATGCCTGGGCTGCTAAGACCCACTGAGAAGGTGTCTAGGTGAGGCACCTTCCGCTTTCGAGAGGGCCTGCGCCTACGTAAGTGGTGCAAACTTTTGTCTTGAAGTTTTATTGGTCTCCCGCAAAACCAAGCTACTCAGTCTCTTTTCTCCACCGAATTTTCCTACTGAGCTATCCTCATACTATTCTTCTTGATATCTCTGATGAGCATATAAATAGTCGCCAGGCCATCTCTCCTTCAATACCCTGGATCAGCTGGGGCTGGTCCCGGCAGGTGGCGCCCAACAGGGACCTCAGGAGGCAATACTCAAAGAGCTGAGCAGACACGAACCACGCAATCAGCAGGCTATAAGCAGGGAGCTGAGCAGTGACGAATCATGCTGCTCAACTGGCACACCAAGCAGGTGACCAGGCAGGAATCACGCAGCTCAGCTGGCAATTGTCAAGCAGATGAGCCGACAGGAATCACGCAGCTCAGCAGGCCCTGATCACGTGACTCTGCAGGCACTGATCACGTGGCTGATCAAGCACAGATCACGTGACTGAGCATGCACTGATCAGGTGACTGCGCATGCACTGATGACGTGGCTGATCGGGCACTGATCACGTGGCTCATCATGCACTGATCACGTGTTTATCAGGCAGTGATCAGTGACTGACAGGCGCTGATCATGGGACTGTGCACGCACTGATCCCGTGGCTGATCAGGAACTGACCACCTGACGGCGCATGCAGTGATCACGCGGCTGATCGCTCACCGATCACGCGTTTATCATACGGTGATCACGTGACTGAGAGGCGCTGATCACGTGACTGTGCAGTCAGTGATCACGCGGGCTGATCATGCACTGATATCGCGACTGAGCATGCACTGACCATGTGCCCGGAGCCGTGAGGCATTCCACTCTGGACAAAGGTCATGAGGAAGGAGGCTCGCATACGCAAATGCGGGACCGAGCCTCAGGAGTCCACCCGGATATTCTCGAGCATCTCCCCCCAAAATAACCAGAGTCTGCCTACTTTATTGCTTTGTGCTCACCCTCTGATTTCACTGGGGCTGTCCCCACCACCATCTCGCCTCTGTCAAAGAGTTAACTTACAGCTCCAATTCATAAAGTTCCTTGTCATTCTTCCCTGTAACTTCCAGCCGAAGTCTCCATCTGGAGCGCAGAACCCACCACGCTTCCTAATTATGCCTGGGCTGCTAAGACCCACTGAGAAGGTGTCTAGGGTGAGGCACCTTCCGCTTTCGAGAGGGCGCCATGGCCTACGTAAGTGGTGCAAACTTTGTCTTGAAGTTTTATTGGTCTCCCAGAAAACCAAGCTACTCAGTCTCTTTTCCCACCGAATTTTCCTACTGAGCTATCCTCATACTATTCTTCTTGATATCTCTGATGAGCATATAAATAGTCGCCAGGCCATCTCTCCTTCAATACCCTGATCAGCTGGGGCTGGTCCCGCAGGTGGCGCCCTAACAGGGACCTCAGGAGGCAATACTCAAAGAGCTGAGCAGACACGAACCACGCAATCAGCAGGCTATAAGCAGGGAGCTGAGCAGTGACGAATCATGCTGCTCAACTGGCACAATCAAGCAGGTGACCAGGCAGGAATCACGCAGCTCAGCTGGCAATTGTCAACAGATGAGCCGACAGGAATCACGCAGCTCAGCAGGCCCTGATCACGTGACTCTGCAGGCACTGATCACGTGGCTGATCAAGCACAGATCACGTGACTGAGCATGCACTGATCAGGTGACTGCGCATGCACTGATGACGGGCTGATCGGGCACTGATCACGTGGCTCATCATGCACTGATCACGTGTTTATCAGGCAGTGATCAGTGACTGACAGGCGCTGATCATGGGACTGTGCACGCACTGACTGATCCCGTGGCTGATCAGGAACTGACCACCTGACGGCGCATGCAGTGATCACGCGGCTGATCGCTCACTGATCACGTGTTTATCATACGGTGATCACGCGACTGAGAGGCGCTGATCACGTGACTGTGCAGTCAGTGATCACGTGGCTGATCACGCACTGATATCGCGACTGAGCATGCACTGACCATGTGCCCGGAGCCGTGAGGCATTCCACTCTGGACAAAGGTCATGAGGAAGGAGGCTCGCATACGCAAATGCGGGACCGAGCCTCAGGAGTCCACCCGATATTCTCGAGCATCTCCCCCAAAATAACCAGAGTCTGCCTACTTTATTGCTTTGTGCTCACCTCTGATTTCACTGGGGCTGTCCTCACCACCATCTGGCTCTCTCTGTCAAAGAGTTAACTTACAGCTCCAATTCATAAAGTTCCTTGTCATTCTTCCCTGTAACTTCCAGCCGAGTCTCCATCTGGAGCGCAGAACCCACCACGCTTCCTAATTATGCCTGGGCTGCTAAGACCCACTCGAGAAGGTGTCTAGGTGAGGCACCTTCCGCTCTTTCGAGAGGCGCCATGCCTACGTAAGTGGTGCAAACTTTTGTCTTGAAGTTTTATTGGTCTCCCCAGAAACCAAGCTACTCAGTCTCTTTTCCCACCGAATTTTCCTACTGAGCTATCCTCATACTATTCTTCTTGATATCTCTGATGAGCATATAAATAGTCGCCAGGCCATCTCTCCTTGGAATACCCTGGATCAGCTGGGGCTGGTCCTCGCAGGTGGCGCCCAACAGGGACCTCAGGAGGCAATACTAAAGAGCTGAGCAGACACGAACCACGCAATCAGCAGGCTATAAGCAGGGAGCTGAGCAGTGACGAATCATGCTGCTCAACTGGCACAATCAAGCAGGTGACCAGGCAGGAATCACGCAGCTCAGCTGGCAATTGTCAAGCAGATGAGCCGACAGGAATCACGCAGCTCAGCAGGCCCTGATCACGTGACTCTGCAGGCACTGATCACGTGGCTGATCAAGCACAGATCACGTGACTGAGCATGCACTGATCAGGTGACTGCGCATGCACTGATGACGGGCTGATCGGGCACTGATCACGTGGCTCATCATGCACTGATCACGTGTTTATCAGGCAGTGATCAGTGACTGACAGGCGCTGATCATGGGACTGTGCACGCACTGATCCCGCGGCTGATCAGGAACTGACCACCTGACGGCGCATGCAGTGATCACGTGGCTGATCGCTCACCGATCACGTGTTTATCATACGGTGATCACGGACTGAGAGGCGCTGATCACGCGACTGTGCAGTCAGTGATCACGTGGCTGATCATGCACTGATATCGGGACTGAGCATGCACTGACCATGTGCCCGGAGCCGTGAGGCATTCCACTCTGGACAAAGGTCATGAGGAAGGAGGCTCGCATAGGCAAATGCGGGACCGAGCCTCAGGAGTCCACCCGGATATTCTCGAGCATCTCCCCCCAAAATAACCAGAGTCTGCCTACTTTATTGCTTTGTGCTCACCTCTGATTTCACTGGGGCTGTCCCCACCACCATCTCGCTCTCTCTGTCAAAGAGTTAACTTACAGCTCCAATTCATAAAGTTCCTTGTCATTCTTCCCTGTAACTTCCAGCCGAAGTCTCCATCTGGAGCGCAGAACCCACCACGCTTCCTAATTATGCCTGGGCTGCTAAGACCCACTGAGAAGGTGTCTAGGTGAGGCACCTTCCGCTCTTCGAGAGGGCGCCTGCGGCTACGTAAGTGGTGCAAACTTTTTGTCTTGAAGTTTTATTGGTCTCCAGAAACCAAGCTACTCAGCCCTTTTCCCACCGAATTTTCCTACTGAGCTATCCTCATACTATTCTTCTTGATATCTCTGATGAGCATATAAATAGTCGCTTAGGCCATCTCTCCTTGGAATACCCTGATCAGCTGGGGCTGGTCCCCGCAGGTGGCGCCTAACAGGGACCTCAGGAGGCAATACTCAAAGAGCTGAGCAGACACGAACCACGCAATCAGCAGGCTATAAGCAGGAGCTGAGCAGTGACGAATCATGCTGCTCAACTGGCACAATCAAGCAGGTGACCAGGCAGGAATCACGCAGCTCAGCTGGCAATTGTCAAGCAGATGAGCCGACAGGAATCACGCAGCTCAGCAGGCCCTGATCACGTGACTCTGCAGGCACTGATCACGTGGCTGATCAAGCACAGATCACGTGACTGAGCATGCACTGATCAGGTGACTGCGCATGCACTGATGACGGGCTGATCGGGCACTGATCACGTGGCTCATCATGCACTGATCACGTGTTTATCAGGCAGTGATCAGTGACCGACAGGCGCTGATCATGGGACTGTGCACGCACTGATCCCGCGGCTGATCAGGAACTGACCACCTGACGGCGCATGCAGTGATCACGCGGCTGATCGCTCACCGATCACGTGTTTATCATACGGTGATCACGCGACTGAGAGGCGCTGATCACGCGACTGTGCAGTCAGTGATCACGCGGCTGATCATGCACTGATATCGACTGAGTCGAGCATGCACTGACCATGTGCCCGGAGCCGTGAGGCATTCCACTCTGGACAAAGGTCATGAGGAAGGAGGCTCGCATACGCAAATGCGGGACCGAGCCTCAGGAGTCCACCCGGATATTCTCGAGCATCTCCCCAAAATAACCAGAGTCTGCCTACTTTATTGCTTTGTGCTCACCTCTGATTTCACTGGGGCTGTCCCCACCACCACCATCTGGCCTCTCTCTGTCAAAGAGTTAACTTACAGCTCCAATTCATAAAGTTCCTTGTCATTCTTCCCTGTAACTTCCAGCCGAGTCTCCATCTGGAGCGCAGAACCCACCACGCTTCCTAATTATGCCTGGGCTGCTAAGACCCACTGAGAAGGTGTCTAGGGTGAGGCACCTTCCGCTTTCGAGAGGGCGCCATGCCTACGTAAGTGGTGCAAACTTTGTCTTGAAGTTTTATTGGTCTCCGCAGAAACCAAGCTACTCAGTCTCTTTTCCCACCGAATTTTCCTACTGAGCTATCCTCATACTATTCTTCTTGATATCTCTGATGAGCATATAAATAGTCGCCAGGCCATCTCTCCTTGGAATACCCTGATCAGCTGGGGCTGGTCCCGCAGGTGGCGCCTGAACAGGGACCTCAGGAGGCAATACTCAAAGAGCTGAGCAGACACGAACCACGCAATCAGCAGGCTATAAGCAGGAGCTGAGCAGTGACGAATCATGCTGCTCAACTGGCACAATCAAGCAGGTGACCAGGCAGGAATCACGCAGCTCAGCGGGCAATTGCCAAGCAGATGAGCCGACAGGAATCACGCAGCTCAGCAGGCCCTGATCACGTGACTCTGCAGGCACTGATCACGCGGCTGATCAAGTACAGATCACGTGACTGAGCATGCACTGATCAGGTGACTGCGCATGCACTGATGACGTGGCTGATCGGGCACTGATCACGTGGCTCATCATGCACTGATCACGTGTTTATCAGGCAGTGATCAGGGACTGACAGGCGCTGATCATGGGACTGTGCACGCACTGATCCCGCGGGCTGATCAGAACTGACCACCTGACGGCGCATGCAGTGATCACGCGGCTGATCGCTCACTGATCACGCGTTTATCATACGGTGATCACGTGACTGAGAGGCGCTGATCACGCGACTGTGCAGTCAGTGATCACGTGGCTGATCATGCACTGATATCGGGACTGAGCATGCACTGACCATGTGCCCGGAGCCGGTGAGGCATTCCACTCTGGACAAAGGTCATGAGGAAGGAGGCTCGGCATAGGCAAATGCGGGACCGAGCCTCAGGAGTCCACCCGGATATTCTCGAGCATCTCCCCCACAAAATAACCAGAGTCTGCCTACTTTATTGCTTTGTGCTCACCTCTGATTTCACTGGGGCTGTCCCCACCACCATCTCGCTCTCTGTCAAAGAGTTAACTTACAGCTCCAATTCATAAAGTTCCTTGTCATTCTTCCCTGTAACTTCCAGCCGAGTCTCCATCTGGAGAGAGGAACCCACCACGCTTCCTAATTATGCCTGGGCTGCTAAGACCCACTCAAGAAGGTGTCTAGGGTGAGGCACCTTCCGCTCTTCGAGAGGGCGCCTGCCTACGTAAGTGGTGCAAACTTTGTCTTGAAGTTTTATTGGTCTCCTGCGAAAACCAAGCTACTCAGTCTCTTTTCCACCGAATTTTCCTACTGAGCTATCCTCATACTATTCTTCTTGATATCTCTGATGAGCATATAAATAGTCGCCTAGGCCATCTCTCCTTCGAATACCCTGGATCAGCTGGGGCTGGTCCCCGGCAGGTGGCGCCCGAACAGGGACCTCAGGAGGCAATACTCAAAGAGCTGAGCAGACACGAACCAGGCAATCAGCAGGCTATAAGCAGGGACCTGAGCAGTGACGAATCATGCTGCTCAACTGGCAATAATCAAGCAGGTGACCAGGCAGGAATCACGCAGCTCAGCTGGCAATTGCCAAGCAGATGAGCCGACAGGAATCACGCAGCTCAGCAGGCCCTGATCACGTGACTCTGCAGGCACTGATCACGTGGCTGATCAAGTACAGATCACGTGACTGAGCATGCACTGATCAGGTGACTGCGCATGCACTGATGACGTGGCTGATCGGGCACTGATCACGTGGCTCATCAAGCACTGATCACGTGTTTATCAGGCAGTGATCAGGGACTGACAGGCGCTGATCATGGGACTGTGCACGCACTGATCCCGTGGCTGATCAGGAACTGACCACCTGAGTTCGCATGCAGTGATCACGTGGCTGATCGTTCACTGATCACGTGTTTATCATACGGTGATCACGTGACTGAGAGGCGCTGATCACGTGACTGTGCAGTCAGTGATCACGTGGCTGATCATGCACTGATATCGTGACTGAGCATGCACTGACCATGTGCCCGGAGCCGGTGAGGCATTCCACTCTGGACAAAGGTCATGAGGAAGGAGGCTCGGCATACGCAAATGCGGGACCGAGCCTCAGGAGTCCACCCGGATATTCTCGAGCATCTCCCCCCCAAAATAACCAGAGTCTGCCTACTTTATTGCTTTGTGCTCTCACCTCTGATTTCACTGGGGGCTGTCCCCCACCACCATCTCGCTCTCTCTGTCAAAGAGTTAACTTACAGCTCCAATTCATAAAGTTCCTTGTCATTCTTCCCTGTAACTTCCAGCCGAGTCTCCATCTGGAGAGAGGAACCCACCACGCTTCCTAATTATGCCTGGGCTGCTAAGACCCACTGGAGGAGGTGTCTAGGGTGAGGCATCTTCCGCTCTTCGAGAGGGCGCCTGCGGCCTACGTAAGTGGTGCAAACTTCTTGTCTTGAAGTTTTATTGGTCTCCATAAAAACCAAGCTACTCAGTCTCTTTTCTCCACCGAATTTTCCTACTGAGCTATCCTCATACTATTCTTCTTGATATCTCTGATGAGCATATAAATAGTCGCCTAGGCCATCTCTCCTTCGAATACCCTGGATCAGCTGGGGCTGGTCCCCGGCAGGTGGCGCCCGAACAGGGACCTCAGGAGGCAATACTCAAAGAGCTGAGCAGACACGAACCACGCAATCAGCAGGCTATAAGCAGGGAGCTGAGCAGTGACGAATTCATGTGGGTCAACTGGCAAAATCAAGCAGGTGACCAGGCAGGAATCACGCAGCTCAGCTGGCAATTGTCAAGCAGATGAGCCGACAGGAATCACGCAGCTCAGCAGGCCCTGATCACGTGACTCTGCAGGCACTGATCACGTGGCTGATCAAGTACAGATCACGTGACTGAGCATGCACTGATCAGGTGACTGCGCATGCACTGATGACGTGGCTGATCGGGCACTGATCACGTGGCTCATCATGCACTGATCACGTGTTTATCAGGCAGTGATCAGGGACTGACAGGCGCTGATCATGGGACTGTGCACGCACTGATCCCGTGGCTGATCAGGAACTGACCACCTGACGGCGCATGCAGTGATCACGTGGCTGATCGTTCACTGATCACGTGTTTATCATACGGTGATCACGTGACTGAGAGGCGCTGATCACGTGACTGTGCAGTCAGTGATCACGTGGCTGATCATGCACTGATATCGTGACTGAGCATGCACTGACCATGTGCCCGGAGCCGGTGAGGCATTCCACTCTGGACAAAGGTCATGAGGAAGGAGGCTCGGCATACGCAAATGCGGGACCGAGCCTCAGGAGTCCACCCGGATATTCTCGAGCATCTCCCCCAAAATAACCAGAGTCTGCCTACTTTATTGCTTTGTGTGCTCACCTCTGATTTCACTGGGGCTGTCCCCCACCATCTCGCTCTCTCTGTCAAAGAGTTAACTTACAGCTCCAATTCATAAAGTTCCTTGTCATTCTTCCCTGTAACTTCCAGCCGAGTCTCCATCTGGAGTGCAGAACCCACCACGCTTCCTAATTATGCCTGGGCTGCTAAGACCCACTCGAGAAGGTGTCTAGGGTGAGGCACCTTCCGCTCTTCGAGGGCGCCTGCACTGCCGTACAAGTGGTGCAAACTTGTCTTGAAGTTTTATTGGTCTCCCAGCGTAAAACCAAGCTACTCAGTCTCTTTTCTCCACCGAATTTTCCTACTGAGCTATCCTCATACTATTCTTCTTGATATCTCTGATGAGCATATAAATAGTCGCCTAGGCCATCTCTCCTTAGAATACCCTGGATCAGCTGGGGCTGGTCCCCGGCAGGTGGCGACCGAACAGGGACCTCAGGAGGCAATACTCAAAGAGCTGAGCAGACACGAACCACGCAATCAGCAGGCTATAAGCAGGGAGCTGAGCAGTGACGAATCATGCTGCTCAACTGGCAATAATCAAGCAGGTGACCAGGCAGGAATCACGCAGCTCAGCTGGCAATTGTCAAGCAGATGAGCCGACAGGAATCACGCCGTGCTCAGCAGGCCTGATCACGTGACTCTGCAGGCACTGATCACGTGGCTGATCAAGTACAGATCACGTGACTGAGCATGCACTGATCAGGTGACTGCGCATGCACTGATGACGTGGCTGATCGGGCACTGATCACGTGGCTCATCATGCACTGATCACGTGTTTATCAGGCAGTGATCAGTGACTGACAGGCGCTGATCATGGGACTGTGCACGCACTGATCCCGTGGCTGATCAGGAACTGACCACCTGACGGCGCATGCAGTGATCACGTGGCTGATCGTTCACTGATCACGTGTTTATCATACGGTGATCACGTGACTGAGAGGCGCTGATCACGTGACTGTGCAGTCAGTGATCACGTGGCTGATCATGCACTGATATCGTGACTGAGCATGCACTGACCATGTGCCGGGAGCCGGGGAGGCATTCCACTCTGGACAAAGGTCAAGAGGAAGGAGGCTGATCATGCAAATGCGGGACCGAGCCTCAGGAGTCACCCGGATATTCTCGCACATCTCCCCCAAAATAACCAGAGTCTGCCTACTTTGGCTTTGTGCTCTCACCTCTGATTTCACTGGGGGCTGTCCCCACCACCATCTCACTCTCTCTGTCAAAGAGTTAACTTACAGCTCCAATTCACAAAGTTCCTTGTCATTCTTCCCTGCAATCTTCCAGCTGAGTCTCCATCTGGAGCTGAACGAACCCACCACGCTTCCTAATTATGCCTGGACTGCTAAGACCCACTCGAGGAGGTGTCTAGGGTGAGGCATCTTCCACTCTTCGAGGGGGCTGGTGCCCGATCTACGTAAGTGGTGCAAACTTCTTGTCTTGAAGTTTGATTGGTCTGCCGCGTAAACCAAGCTACTCAGTCTCTTTTCTCACCGAATTTTCCTACTGAGCTATCCTCATACTATTCTTCTTGATATCTCTGATGAGCATATAAATAGTCGCCTAGGCCATCTCTCCTTCAATACCCTGGATCAGCTGGGGCTGGTCCCGGCAGGTGGCGCCGAACAGGGACCTCAGGAGGCAATACTCAAAGAGCTGATGCGAGCAGACAGGAACCACGCCAATCAGCAGGCTGGTCATGCATGGACCTGACTAATCGTGACGAATCATGCTGCTCAACTGGCACTAATCAAGCAGATGACCAGGCAGGAATCACGCAGCTCAGCTGGCAATGTCAAGCAGATGAGCCGGCAGGAATCACGCAGCTCAGCAGGCCTGATCACGTGACTCTGCAGGCACTGATCACGTGGCTGATCAAGTCACACGTGACTGATCATGCACTGATCACGTGACTGATCATGCACTGATCACGTGGCTGATCGGCACTGATCACGTGGCTCATCATGCACTGATCACGATGTTTTATCAGGCGGTGATCAGGGACTGACAGGCGCTGATCATGGGACTGTGCACGCACTGATCCGTGGCTGATCAGGAACTGACCACCTGACTGCGCATGCGGTGATCACGTGGCTGATCGTTCACTGATCACGTGTTTATCATACGGTGATCACGTGACTGAGAGGCGCTGATCACGTGACTGTACAGTCAGTGATCACGTGGCTGATCATGCACTGATATCGTGACTCTGCATGCACTGACCATGCCCCGGATCAGGTGAGGCATTCCACTCTGGACAAAGGTCATGAGGAAGGAGGCTCGGCATACGCAAATGGGGGATCGAGCCTCAGGAGTCCACCCCGGATATTCTCCCCATCTCCCCCAAAAAACCAGAGTCTGCCTACTTTGTTGCTTTGTGCTCTCACCTCTGATTTCACTGGGGGGCTGTCCCCACCACCATCTGGCTCTCTCTGTCAAGAGTTAACTTACAGCTCAACTCATCAAAGTTCCTTGTCATTCTTCCTTTACCTTGAGCTGAGTCTCCATCTGGGAGCGCGAACCCATCATGCTTCCTAATTATGCCTGGGCTGCTAAGACCCACTGGAGAAGGTGTCTGGGTGAGGCACCTTCGCTGGTGAGGAGAGGCGCCTGCTGATAAACGTAAAAGTCCTGCAAACTTCTTGTCTTGAAGTTTGATTGGTCTTCCGGCGTAAACCAAGCTACTCAGTCTCTCACGCAGCTCAGATGGCAATTGTCATGCAGATGAGCGGCAGGAATCACGCAGCTCAGCAGGCCCTGATCGTGACTCTGCAGGCACTGATCACGTGGCTGATCAAGTCCAGATCACGTGACTGAGCATGCACTGATCACGTGGCTATCATGCACTGATGACGTGACTGCGCATGCACTGATGACGTGGCTGATCAGGCACTGATCACATGGCTCATCATGCACTGATCACGTGTTTATCAGGCAATGATCAGTGACTGACAGGCGCTGATCATGGGACTGTGCACGCACTGATCACGTGGCTATCATGCACTGATCACGTGACTGTGCATGCACTGATGACGTGGCTGTTCGGGCACTGATCACGTGTTTATCAGGCAGTGATCAGTGACTGACAGGCGCTGATCAGGGGACTGTGCACGCACTGATCAGGTGGCTGATCAGGAACAGACCACCTGACTGCGCATGCAGTGATCACGTGGCTGGTCGTTCACTGATCACGTGTTTATCATACGGTGATCACGTGACTGAGAGGCGCTGATCACGTGACTGTGCCGTCAGTGATCACGTGGCTGAGCAGGCACTGATATCGTGACTGAGCATGCACTGATCATGTGCCGGGAGCCGGGGAGGCATTCCACTCTGGACAAAGGTCATGAGGAAGGAGGCTCGGCATACGCAAATGCGGGATCGAGCCTCAGGAGTCCACCCGGATATTCTCGAGCATCTCCCCCCCAAAAAAACCAGAGTCTGCCTACTGTATTGCTTTGTGCTCTCACCTCTGATTTCACTGGGGGCTGTCCCCCACCACCATCTCGCTCTCTCTGTCAAAGTTAACTTACAGCTCAATTCATCAAGTTCCTTGTCATTCTTCCCTTTACCTTCCAGCTGAGTCTCCATCTGGGCCTTGGAGACCCACCACGCTTCTAATTATGCCTGGGCTGCTAAGACCCACTTTCGAGAAGGTGTCTAGGGTGAGGCACCTTTCGCTATTCGAGAGGCGCCTGCGGCCTCGTAAGTGGTACAAACTTCTTGTCTTGAAGTTTGATTGGTCTTCCCAGCGTAAACCAAGCTACTCAGTCTCTTTTCTCCACCAATTTTCCTACTGAGCTCTCCTCATACTATTCTTCTTGACATCTCTGATTAGCATATAAATAGTCGCCTAGGCCATCTCTCCTTGAATACCCTGGATCAGTTGGGGCTGGTCCCGGCAGGTGGCGACGAACAGGGACCTCAGGAGGCGATACTCAAGAGCTGAGCAGACACGAACCACGCAATCAGCAGGCAATAAGCATGGAGCTCAGCGGTGGCGAATCATGCTGCTCAACTGGCAATAATCAAGCCGCGTGACCAGGCAGGAATCACGCAGCTCAGCTGGCAATTGATGAGCAAGCAGATGGGCCGTCACAGATGAATCACGCAGCTCAGATGGCCTGATCACGTGTCTCTGCAGATGATCACGTGGCTGATCATCAGATCACGTGACTGAGCATGCCTGATCACGTGACTCTGCACTGATGGCACTGATCGCGTGGCTGATCATGTACCGATCACGTGACTGAGCATGCAATGATCAGTGGCTGACATGCGCTGATCGCGTGACTGGCCTGCGCATGCACTGATAGCGTGGCTGACTCAGGCCACTGATCACGTGGCTGTTCATGCACTGATCGCGTGTTTATCAGG